>NW_024753943.1:392500-457500 GCF_018991925.1 Homarus americanus
ATTTCTCATACCTACGATGTTAGTTATAAGTTCTCTCCTTACCTCCTTTCTCTCTCTCAGTGGCCAATTAGATACTGTTGTTCTGACTGTGTTGGTAAATGATCCCTGTTATGTATAGTAATTAGATTGTGACAACGATAACCTTCCCGAAATCTTCCTGGTTGTGGTTTTCACACATTGAATGCTGAGTGAGTCTGACTTTCTCATTCTAAGTCGACACAGGAACAATACTCGCCAGATATACTTTTAGCATGAAGGCCTAGTGACCCATTCCTGAGTGTATGGGAATCAGATTATGGTAATGGTGTTGTGGCCAGATGTCGGTCAATCCCATATTGAAAGAAGAATGGGAGGAAGCGAGGAGAGAGAAATAAAGGGAGAAGAGAACACGAAGAGTAGAGACATACTTGAGTTCACAGATGCAAATGTAAAGAAAGTGCACAGGTTAATATAAGATCCGAGTGTATGCTAGAGTACTACAGGTCTTAAAAATGGCTTCACAGAGGCGACAGAGGATGCCAGGCTCAGTAATATGATGAATTTCTGAGAAAAAATGAGTTTCATAAGCTGGAGGAGAGACTATAAAAAACTCGAAAGCTGTCTGATGACTAAACGTAAACTTAAAAAAATCTCGTCATAGTCAAACATAAAACATGAATATAATCGTAATGTATAACCTACACAGTACAGTATAACCCAGGCAGACTGAGGCAAACAAATCACTGTGTAAATGACCTTGTTAGGAATACAACCAAACTTACAAGAGGAGAAGTACCTCTGTGTGGATACAGCCTCTTATGTGAAGACACGTACGAAAAATGCATCATCAAATTTAAGTGCAGGACATTAACATTGGAGAAGCCTTATACTTAGAAAGCAATTAAAATAAATATGTTTTAAACGTATTTAGAAAAAAAACAGGGAATCTCGAACTCTTCCAAGGTCAGTATAAACAGTGAGAGTGGGTCACATAAGCCGGAAGATCCAGCAAAATCAGTGTGAATTTCGTCCACTGTACAGTATACTAAGCGTTGCCAGCACAACATTCTATTGTCTTCACTTCCCCCAACAGTAAAAGGACTGTAGGTGAACTGGGAGTGAAAAGCCTGGCGTAACTTCCAAGGTGTTTTCCTGGTACAGTATAAGCTTTAGGGCGGGTAGAGATGAGTTATAATCCCATCCATAAGGCACAATATATTTCTACGTCATAAAATACCAACACGGATTGGGGCACCAGGGAAAAAAATGTAAAAAATAACTGTAATAAAAAGATAACGCAGAACACATTTTCTGAACACCTAAATATCCAATTATATATAAAATAAAATAAAATATCCTGAAGAACACACACACACACACACACACACACACACACACACACACACACACACACACACACACACACACACACACACACACACACACACACACACACACACACACACACACACACACACACACACACACACACACACACACACACACACACAAAACAAATTCCAACAATCCTATTTGACAGAAGCCAACTAGTGTCTTGGAGAATAATGGAGGAGAAAACCAATTTTGTGCAGAGAGAGAGAGAGATGTCCCCCCCCCCTCCCCCAGGAACAAAACAACAGCAGCTGAAGGTATGAGATAGTTGCCCCTCCTCCACCTCACTGACCTGTCGCCTCCCCCAAAGTCTGGTTAAGTCACTCAAGTGGTTGTTATCAAAGAGACGCAGGAAGCACTCAACCATCTGGGGGTAATTGGAGGGAAAAAATGCAGTTCTTCTTGGATAAATGGATGACGTCTGAGCTGGATCTTTGAGGAGTAAAAGTACAGTCTGCTATAATAGTTCTGACGCCTCTCCTTCTGAGCCATGAAACCAAAGATTCAGACTCGTGAATATGAAGCATTTATGGAGAGAATTATGCATCAGTGTTTATTGATTCGGGTTCATGAGTCTGAATCTTGAGGGTTCGTGGTTCAGCAGGAGAGGCGACAGGATTTTTGTGGGTGACTTTACATGTGATGAATCGAGTGTGTCATATCTAGTGTGGTAGTGTCATATCTAGTGTGTTAGTGTCATATCTAGTGTGTTAGTGTCATATCTAGTGTGTTAGTGCCATATCTAGTGTGTGTCACATCTCGTGTCACACCCAAACATGTGACACAGAAACAAATGCGAGACGCGAGCAACAGGTGATGACAGATGTTGACGTGTACACAACTTGAGGGTCCAACAGTCTGTGACGAGTGTGAATGATATTTCTCAACATTCATTATCCATTTCACATTCTTCCTCAATATCACTCCATCACCAACAGCTCTCCCTCACTCCCTTACCTGTTTATCACTCTTACCATTACGAACACACAACCTCACCTGGAAAGAGAGAGAAAAACAAATTAGACAACAGGTAGGTTAGATAATTCCCACAATGTTCCCTCTACCAGAAAAAAAAACACCACCATATAAACAATAATAATGACGTGGTTCAGCTGGCCAATATACTGCCGCTGGTATTGGCATCATTATCACGGAATTTTTAAATAAACATGTATTCGAATCCAGACCCGTGTGGACGCTGACCATTTACCGCCGCCCCTGTGCAGGTGAGTGGTGAGGGCGGGATTATATCTGGGGTAACAATTATTTACACCAAGTTAGGAGAGAATTATACGGCTTTAGTGTGTGTGTGTGTGTGTGTGTGTGTGTGTGTGTGTGTGTGGTTCCTTTTGGACATTTTCAATTTGTAAATATACTGTAATGTACTATTATTATTATTATTATTATTAGTAGTAGTAGTAGTAGTAGTAGCAGTAATAGCAGTCAGTGACGTAACTCATGAAAAAAAATCCAGATTCGTGTCTGGATTTTCCAGATCGCTAAAAATATTCCAAGTATCGCAAAATAATATCCCATTATAATTATTTCAAAATTCAATTAATACAATTCTACAAAATGTACAACACATAAAATATACACAGAAAAATAGATAATACTCAAACGAAAATAATCACTCGCTGGTCTATATTGCAAAAGAAAACGAAATCTAATCGTTGGAAGGTTGGAGACGAGACTAAACTAAAGTTCTCAGAGTCAAAGCAGAGACTTTACTTAATATCTAAGTACAGTATATACAGTATGTTGTACTGAAGTAATAGTTTAGTGTAGTCTACTCAATAATTAATGTTAATTATTGTTCATACAACACAGCAACTAAAAAAAGATTTAGGTTTTTAAATTTCTTTTAAAATGAAAGAAAGAAGATTCACGTTGTTTAGTGGGGCGAAATTAGCGAATCATGGGCACAGGGTTGCTAGTAGTAGTACTGTAGTAGTGGTAATGGTGGTAGTAGTAGTAGTCCGCACCTGTCATGCAGAAACTAGTTATTTCACAGCCCTCTCCACAACCCTCAATACAGTACAACAGTTTAGGGCGGGACTACTGGCATTTCTCTAGTCTAGTCTCTGTCGCGCAACCCACAGCTCATCAGTAATGGCGGCCTGGCGGGTGTATGACGTTCTTTTAGGATTATCTTCAGTGCAGCCTCCGAGTGTTGCCAAGTCAGGCGACGGGGAGACCATATTTGAGACAACAAGTTTAATGTTACGGACAAATAAAATAAGACCGGCATTTATCTTACCACAGGCGCTTAACTTTATCATTATTATTGACATATAATTTATCTTTTAGACGAGTTCCAGTAGACTAGTATATATTTTTGACTTGACCTGTATTCTCTAAAGACACACAAACAGACAAACAGCTAGACAGACAGATATAGAAAGAAACAGAAAGACTTACGTACGGGAGTTAATAAGATTAGCCTCTCCAGCGAGTTGGTGACTACTAAAGAAAATTAGTTATCTTATTCATGGGGTGACTACTGTAATGTACCTTATTTAGTTGACTGTACACACACACGCACACTCTCTCTCTCTCTCTCTCGATACTATAGATGGTAGACAGCCACAACACACACACACACACACACACACACACACACACACACACACACACACACACACACACACACACACACACACACACACACACACAGAGAGCACTATCACCGCTGCCCCACACACCTGGACATTGTGGGAGATGCGACGAGTATGACAGACACAATAGGGATATTGTAGTGGTGTTGGGGAGAGGGGGAATAAAAGGGTCGGTACAGTGACGCGACGTGAGGGTGAGAGGGATGATAGAGGTGAGAGGGATGGTGAAAGGGTGGAGAGGATGGGAGAAGGGTGAGAGGATGGGAAAGGTGAGAGGGATGGGAGAAAGGGAGAGGGATGGGACAAAGGGTGAGAGGATGGGAGAAGGGTGAAAGGATGGGAGAGGGTAAGAGGGATGGTAGATGGGTGAAGAGGATGGGAGAAGGTGAGAGGGGGATGGGAGAAGGGTGGAGAGGGATGGCAGAAGGGTGAGAAGAATGGTAGAAGGGTGAGAGGGATGGGAGAAGGGTGAGAGGGATGGGAGAAAGGGTGAGAGGGATGGTAGAAGGGTGAGAGGGATGGGAGAAGGTGAGAGGGATGGGAGAAGGGTGAGAGGGATGGGAGAAGGGTGGGGGGATGGAGAAGGGTGAGAAGGGATGGGAGAAGGGTGAGGGGGATGGGAGAAGGGTGAGGGATGGGAGAAGAGTGAGAGGGATGGGAGAAGGGTGAGAGGGATGGGAGAAAGAGTGGGGAGGATGGTAGAGAGGTGAGAGGGATGGGAGAAAGGTGAAAGGGATGGTAGAGAAGGGTGAGAGGGATGGTCCGAAGGGTGAGAGGGATGGTCAAGGGTGAGAGGGATGGGAGAAGGGTGGGGGATGGGAGAAAGGGTGAGGGGGATGGGAGAAGGGTGGGGGATGGGAGAAGGGTGGAGAGGGATGGGGAGAAGAGTGAGAGGGATGGTGAAGGTAGGGGTGAGAGGAAGGGATGGTAGGAGGGTGAAAGGGATGGGGAGAAGGGTGAGAGGGATGGGAGAAGAGTTGAGAGAGCATGGTAGAAGGGTGGAGAGGGATGGTAGAAAGGGTGAGAGGGATGGGAGAAGGGTGAGAGGGATGGTAGAAGGTGAGAGGATGGGAGAAGAGGAGAGGGATGGGGAAGGGTGAGAGGGATGGTAGAAGGGTGAGAGGGATGGGGAGAGGGTGAGAGGGATGGGAGAAGGGTGAGAGGGATGGGGAGAATGTGAGAGGGATGGGAGAAGGTGAGAGGAGGATGGTAGATGGGTGAGAGGGATGGAGGATGGGGGATGGGAGAAGGTGAGAGGTGGGAGAAGGGTGAGAGGGATGGGGAGAGAAGGTGAGAGGGATGGGAAAGGGTGAGAGGGATGGGATAAGGGTGAGAGGGATGGGAGAAGGGGTGAGGTGATGGGAGAAGGGTGAGAGGGATGGGAGAAAGGGTGAGGATGGGAGAAGATGAGAGAGGGATGGGATGGGGTGAGAGGGATGGGAGAAGGGTGAGAGGGATGGGAGAAGAGGTGAGAGGGATGGAGGAAGAGTGAGAGGGATGGAAGAAGGGTGAGAGGAATGGGAGGGTGAGAGGATGGTAGAAGGGTGAGAGGGATAGAAGGGCGAGATGGAAGGAATAAAGTGAGTGGTATGGGAGGGTGACGGAAAGGAAGGTGAGAGACATTGATGGGGTGACCTCTGACCTCCACCACCTGCTACCTCGTTACCTCCACCACCACCTGCTGCCTCCCACGACCTCCACCACCACCACCTGCTGCCTCATGACCTCCACCACCTGCTGCCTCACGACCTCCACCACCATCACCTGCTACCTCATGCCTCCACCCATTACCTGCCACCTCACGACATCCACCTGCTGCCTCATGACCTCCACCACCACCTGCTGCCTCATGACCTCCACCATCACCTGCTACCTCACTACCTCCAGCATAACAGTTGTGCTTTTAATGCCATTCTCTCGTCACTCCTCTCTGCTCTTCCATCCACCCCTCTTCCTATTCTTTCTTCTTCCCCTTCCTCTATTGCTTTTCACTCCTCCCTTCCTCTTCCTCCTCAGGTTCACTAGGTGCTTCCCTCCTGCTACTGAAGCCTCCCTAAAGCCTCACTGAAGCCTCCCTGAAGCTTTGTTGAGTGGAGTCTTATTCTTTTTCCTTCGCCTCCGAAGAGAATTTCTCATGAGGGAAAATTTTTGACACCCACAAAGTAAACGGATCGTCCCTTTATGTGTATTAATTAAAAAGAGAGAGTCTGTGGCCAGGGTCTTTATGGCCACGGGGGAGTGAACAGTGATGGTCAGGGTCTTTATGGGCAAGGGGGAGTTAAGGTGTAGGAGGTCTATGGCCAAAGGGAGAGTTAACAGTGATGGCCAGAGTCTTTATGGCCAAGGGGAGTTAACAGTGATGGTCAGGGTCTTTATGGCTAAGGGAGTGAACAGTGATGGTCAGGATCTTTATGGCCAAGGAGTTAACAGTGGTGGCCAGGGTCTTTATGGCCAAAGGAGAGTTAACAGTGATGGCCAGGGTCTTTATGGCCAAGGGGGAGTTAACAGTGGTGGCCAGGGTCTTGATGGCCAAGGGAGAGTTAACAGTGGTGGCCAGGGTCTTGATGGCCAAGGGGGAGTGAATAGTGATGTACATTGGTGGTGCTCAACAGGAGGTAAAATGATCACCTTGTACATTAATAGCGCTCACAAACTTAACCTGACAGACAGACAGACAGACAGACAGACACATACACCTGTCATTAACTTTCCTAAGTGTTCTTGTCTTTAATTAATTTGGTCACTAAGGAAACACCTGGAGGGTATTGCGCCTTTCTATACATCCGTCCGTCCGTGTGTGTGTGTGTGTGTGTGTGTGTGTGTGTGTCAGGGGCAATTCAGAGGCCGGTCTGGGGTACGGGCGTGACTGTCAGTAACAATTATTGTCAGCCACTCACCACCAGGTACGGCCAGTCCGTTCTCCCTCCGGTTTTCTTTTGGAAAGCTAAGGGGTGTGGCAAAAGAAGGGGTGTGGTAGGGCAATTAATGGGTGTGGCAGGACAACTAAGGGGTGTGGTAGATGTAGGGGTGTAGCAGGACAACTAAGGGATGTGGCAGAACAATGGGTGTGGCAGGAAAACTATGGGATGAAGTTAGAAATCCCACTCCCTTGTTTACATCCCAGGAAAAGAGGAGGAGATGTTGGGAGAGGGATGGGAGTGAGGGGGAGGGGTAGAATGGAAAAGAGGGGTTAGAGATGATTTAAAGGGAGAGGATGTTGAAAGGAGAGAGGGGTAAAGGAAGGGGAGTTGTTTGATGGGAGGGGAGAGGGTAGATGGGAGGGAGAGGGTGTAGATGGGAGGGAGGGTAGATGGGAGGGAGAGGGTAGATGGGAGGGAGGTAGATGGGAGGGAGAGGTAGATGGGAGGGGAGGGTAGATGGGGGGGGAGGGTAGATGGGAGGTAGAGGTAGATGGGAAGGGGGGGTAGAAGGGGGTTAGGGGCATATATTTCAAGTCACTCCAAGAAAGAAATTCCCATTTTCACGTTACGAAATGACTATGTACGTTTTCTACAAAGAATTCTGGATTTCTCGGCGAAGGAGACATTATTATTATTATTATTACGATTATTATTATTCTTAGTAGTAGTAGTAGTAGTAGTAGTAGTAGTAGTCGACCGGAACTATTTAGCTTACGCGTGAATGATAAGAATATTACAATAAAAAAAAACATTCCAATTTCCGTCAAAATTCTCCTTAAATATGTGTGTGTGTGTGTGTGTGGACAAGTGGGTTAATTACTGGGTCTGGCGAACAATAGGTGAGGTGAGTTAATACTACCTGGGACACGGGGTGGATTAGGACACGGGGTGGATCAGAACACGGGGTGGATCAGGACACGAGATGGATCATGACACGGGGTAGATCAGGACAAGAGATGGATGAGGACACGGGGTAGATCAGGACGCGAGGTAGATCAGGACGAGGTGAGAACGACACGAGATGGATGAGGACACGGGGATGGATCAGGACGCGGGATGGATCAGAACACGGTGGATCAGGACACGGGGTGGATGAGAACACGGGGTGGATCAGAACACAAGAGGATCAGTGGAAAGAGGAGGATTAGGGGAGTGACGTGTGTGATCCTGGGCAGAATAAGGTGGATCAGGTGTAAGATAGGGAAGACCCGGAGAGAGAGAGAGAGAGAGAGAGAGAGAGAGAGAGAGAGAGAGAGAGAGAGAGAGAGAGAGAGAGAGAGAGAGAGAGAGAGAGAGAGAGAGAGACAACAATGTGAAAGGGAGAAGGGGAATTCTGTGGATAAATGTGAGGCATGAAGAATGTTTAATGATGGTGGACTATAGGGAACTTGTAGGGTATGTTAGGGTGACATGATAAAAGGGACTTGTGGTGCTACTTCGGGTTGAACGGAAGATGGTAGAAAGATAAAATGGTAAAGATGATGTGACAGGAAGGGAAGGAGGAGGAGGAGATGATAAAGGAAGGAAGTGAAGGAATGGTTAAGTGAATGAGGCGAAGAGCTACACACACGAGAGAACGATTAAGGTGACTAGTTAGAGCAGTTACGGGGATAATTCTCTATTTGTCAAGAAGTAAGAAACTGTATTGTAGAAGTAGTGAGAATATCGTTTTAACTTCTAATGAAATCGATAATATGTCGTGGCTAAATACCAACACTGTCTGAGTCTCACCAGCTGGAGGGAAACATTGACCCACATCAACTTGTCCAGAGGAGGAAGTGAGAGAAAAAGTTGGTGGGTGGGTGACCTCACTTGTTGTGCCTGGGGACGGGAGTGCAGGTTGGTTGATATTGTATTGTGATTAGTGTGTGTTGAGTGTGTTAAGTGTGTTGAGTGTGTTGTGTTGAGTGTGTTAAGTGTGTTGAGTGTGTTGTGTTGAGTGTGTTAAGTGTGTTGTGTTGAGTGTGTTAAGTGTGTTGTGTTGAGTGTGTTAAGTGTGTTGAGTGTGTTGTGTTGAGTGTGTTAAGTGTGTTGAGTGTGTTGAGTGTGTTAAGTGTGTTGTGTTGAGTGTGTTAAGTGTGTTGTGTTGAGTGTGTTAAGTGTGTTGTGTTGAGTGTGTTAAGTGTGTTGTGTTGAGTGTGTTAAGTGTGTTGAGTGTGTTAAGTGTGTTGTGTTGAGTGTGTTAAGTGTGTTGAGTGTGTTGTGTTGAGTGTGTTAAGTGTGTTGAGTGAGTGTGTTGACAGTTTTTACTCTATCAACTTCATATTGAAGGCGATGAACCGAATCTTAACCAAATGCTAAGTTCAATTTTACCTAACCTAATATACCACTAACTTAAATTAACTTTACCTGAGCTAACATACCTGTAATTCAATTTAAACCTAATCTAATTTATTCTACATCTAATTCAATTTAACTTAACCTACACCTTCACTCCACTTAACTAAACCCGGGATTTTAGATTGAAAATTTGGGGTTCGGTGACGAGTCCGGGTCCTGGTAACATGCTGGATCACACTGCCAGCCTAATAGACCTCGTTAGTATAACATGTACCAACCTGAACACCAATTTGTATACACAGACTTCAAGATCATTATTCACATTCAATATAACACAACTTATTAGTATCCTCAAAATAAAAGTAATTTCTCCCGATAAAGAAAGTTTTCAATAACGTCAATGCAAAAAGTAAAAGAAACTTTCCAATTTGCATCTAAAAAAAACAAAAGACTAGGTGTGAAGATACATCGGGCGTCGAGCTTAATGGAGCCATTTATCTGGAGTGCTTCAGTCGGAATGAGTTTGGGAGGGAGATGGAGCAAGATGGTTTGTTTATCCACGTCGTATATTGGCGTGTTAAGTCGGGGGTGACATTCCTTGAACATTATGGCTGTGGGGGCCACACACTGTACATCACTGTGTGTAGGGGGACACACACACACACACACACACACTGCTATCTCACTATAACACTACCACTGATGTAATGTAGTTGATCCATGATAGGTGTTTTACGGTATAACAGGTGTTTCATGGTAATACAGGTGTTTTATGGTATTACAGGTGTTTCATGGTAATACAGGTGTTTTACGGTATAACAGGTGTTTCATGGTAATACAGGTGTTTTATGGTATTACAGGTGTTTCATGGTAATACAGGTGTTTCATGGTAAAACAGGTGTTTTATGGTATTACAGTTGTTTCATGGTATTACAGGTGTTTTACGGTATAACAGGTGTTTCATGGTAATACAGGTGTTTTATGGTATTACAGGTGTTTTCATAATTATTAGGTATTTATTAATTAACCAAATACAGGTAGTGTTATGCAAGAGTTTCACTATGTTTTACCTCAACGAATCATTAACTCAAAGCGATAACTTGTCATATTTTTACTAATTAAAAGACAAATTATAGCCAAGGACTTTTTTTTTCTGGTAATGGAAAATTGACTTAAAATATCTATATCAACATCTATATCAAGTCTGGACCTTTGTAAATTTGTATAACTAAATCAAATAACGACAAGTATATACATTATCATACACTGCTCTAACAAAACACTCCATAATACAGTACCATCGAGTGTAAGTATTATTAACCACAGACGTATGTATAATTATTATCAATACCATAATAACTTCGACGCATAAACAGTATGCTATGATTATCTCACGTTATCATACAAAGTCTCGTCAAGTAGGGTACAAGAGGGCGAGCCACGGGAGGAGGGCGAGCTACGGCAGGAGGGCGAGCCAAGGGAGGAGGGCGAGCTACGGCAGGAGGGCGAGCCAAGGGAGGAGGGCAAGCTACGGCAGGAGGGCGAGCCAAGGGAGGAGGGCGAGCCACGGCAGGAGGGCGAGCCAAGGGAGGAGGGCGAGCCACGGGAGGACATCGAGCCAGACAAGACGCTACTCAACTCACACGAGAAAAAGACGCTTCCTTTCTTGTTTTCATTTCCTGACGATCTTAGGAGACGCTGTGGCCTGTCTTGAGTGGGTACGGAGAGAGAGAGAGAGAAACGATGACTGTAAATAACACACACACACACAGAGGGCGACACCATCACCATCCCCCATCACACTAAGACATATAGCTACCCTCCCTTCTTTCTTTCCATTCTCTCCCTTCCACTCCCTCATTAGCCTCCCTGGGAATCACCTTTTATCTTCCATAATTAACTTAATCAATTTAACTTTAACCAAACTTGTATAATAGCAGGGCTGTATTAGACCCCCTCAGCAACCAGCGTCCACCCACCTGGAAACACCACCACGACAGGAGGCGACCGCGGCAGGCCCCTCCACCCTCTGACATCACTCGTACGGTCACTACATCTCTCGTACGGTCACTACATCACTCGTACGGTCACTACATCACTCGTACGGTCACTACATCACTCGTACGGTCACTACATCTCTCGTACGGTCACTACATCTCTCGTACGGTCACTACATCACTCGTACGGTCACTACATCTCTCGTACGGTCACTACCTCGTACGGTCACTACATCACTCACGGTCATTACATCCTCGTACACTACATCACTCCGCACGGTCACTACATCACTCGTACGGTCACTACATCACTCGTACGGTCACTACATCACTCATACGGTCACTACATCACTCGTACGGTCACTACATCACTCGTACGGTCATTACATCACTCGTACGGTCACTACATCACTCAGCACGGTCACTACATCTCTCATACGTTCACTACATCACTCATACGGTCATTACATCTCTCATACGTTCTACATCACTCATCATTACATCTCTCGTACGTTCACTACATCACTCGTACGGTCACTACATCACTCGTACGGTCACTACATCTCTCGTACGTTCCTACATCTCTCGTACGGTCACTACATCACTCGTACGGTCACTACATCTCTCGTACGGTCACTACACTCTCTCGTACGGTCACTACATCCTCGTACGGTCACTACATCACTCGTACGGTCACTACATCTCTCGTACGGTCACTACATCACCCGTACAGTCTACATCTCGTACGGTCACTACATCTCTCGTACGGTCACTACATCACTCATGCGGTCACCATCTCTCATACGGTCACTACATCACTCGTACGGTCACTACATCTCTCGTACGGTCACTACATCTCTCGTACGGTCACTACATCTCTCGTACGGTCTACATCACTCATACAGTCACTACATCACTCGTACGGTCACTACACCACCTATATGCACATGTGTAAACCGCTCGTACGTGTACATATACACTGGACAATTATACATGTTCAAATGATGATAACCTCAGTACACACACACACACACACACACACATCCAGTACACACGACACCTAAAACGTTTTAAAAATGGTTAAGAAAACAAGAAAAAAATAATTACAAGGAATGTAAATTCTTTCAGTCAGAAAAAAAAAGAGAGAGAGAAACTACGACCAGAAATCCTTAATTCTCCATACAGTATCCTACACATCCTACAAGGTGTTCAGGGGCGTCATCCTCCACGCCCACAAGACACAAGGCTCCAACCTGTAGACTCAAACACGAAGTACTAACGAAGGGCTGACGGTGTCATAAGTCCCTAGGGTAAGTCACGATACCTGAAGGACTCATAAGTGCATCTGATTCACTCTGGTGGATAAGTGCATTTACTCACTCTTACCTTCCACCTTAACACACCCACCCAACCACACCCACCCAACACACCCTAGTACATCCACCCACCCATTCCAACACTCACACACCCCACCCCGCCCTACCACGACGCTACAACTCAAGCTAATTTCCTGGGTGGAGGTGTGGACGCCAGTGAGTGCCAGAGATAATACACACACACACACACACACACACACACACACACACACACACACACACACACACACACACACACACACACACACACACACACACACACACACACCTACATCTGTGACGAGCAGGGGTAGTTGATGGTGGTAGGTGGTGATGGTGGTAGGTGGTGATGGTGGTAGTTGATGTTGGTAGGTGGTGATGGTAGTAGGTGGTGATGGTGGTGGTTCTAGTAGATAGATGGTAGTGGCAGTAGGAGATGATGATGGTAGGTTGTAGATAACGATAGATAAAGAGAAGGCTAATGCTCAAGAAGGTAAAGCGATATAAGGGAGAGGAGAAGTAAGAGGGAATAAGAGAAAAAAAGGATTAATGTGTACCGCTAAGGAGGTGAATGAAAGAGAAGGGGAGAGAGTAAGTGGACGAAGAGGACACAAAGGAAGGGTAAGAAATACAGGAGAGTGTGAGAGAAGGAAGGGGAGAAGGAAGGGGAGAAGGAAGAGAAGAAGGAAGAGAAGAAGGAAGGGGAGAGAAAGAAGAGTAGGAAGAGGAGAGAAAGTGCATGGAGGCGAAGGTGAACGGGAGTAGACAGACAGACAGACAGACAGAGACAGACAGACAGCAAGACAGGGACAGACAGACAGACAGACAGAGACAGACAGACAAGGACTAGCCTGTGTGATAGCGACATCAGCCACCTACACTAAGTGCTATATTTATGTGTTGGATAATTAAGCCGTTGGTGATATCCTGGGGAGGAGTGAGTGGGAGGGGGAGGAGAGGGGGGAGCATGTTAGGCCGAGGATGGAGTGGGAGGTGTAACGGGAGAGGGAGTGGGAGGGGAGGGGTGTAACGGAGGGGGGATGGGGTGGAAGAGGGAGGGAAGGGAGATGAATAAAGGAAAGGGGAGAGGTGTTGGGTAGGGGGGGAGGAAGGGATGAGAAAAGGGGTAAAGGTAAGGGGAGGCAGGAGTGAGAGTGGAGAGGTAATGGGATGGAGGGAAGAAGGAGGAGAGGATGGAGGGAAGGGTAAGGGGGGGGGGATGATGCTTGGCAATACTCTGAGTTAACTACTGACTGTCCCGTGTTGGCATAAACTTACCACGAGAGCTCTCACCCGCGCTCTGATTACCGACTGGCACTGTGTTCTGATTGGTAGCGACACCGTGTTCAACGACTTCATCCAACTGAATATATTAGAAGCGCCTCACCCCACTGAATGTTTTGGAAGCGCCTAACCCCACTGAATGTTTTGGAAGCGCCTAACCCCACTGAATGTTTTGGAAGCGCCTAACCCCACTGAATGTTTTGGAAGCGCCTCACCTCACCTCACTGAATGTTTTGGAAGCGCCTCATCCCACTGAATATATTAGAATCACTTCATCCCACTTAATATATTAGAAGCACCTCACCCCATTGAATGTTTTGAAAGCACCTCACCCCACTGAAAATAAGCAGGTAATTCATCCAACTGAAGATATTAACTTAAAGAATTATGTTTATTCTATGCACAAGGCGGAGGAAAGCGAGGGCGTATACACACTAAGGGAGAGTCACTTGTGTCTTCCGAGAGGTTCATTCTTCTCGGTAAATACACAAAGGAGGCGATAAAGGAAGGAATTCGGTATGAAAAAGAATAAATGAGTGAGTGAGGGAGGAAGAAAGGGAGAGAGAATGAAACTGTGTGTGAGTATTTGAGGAGGGAAAGATAGACTGGGAGAGAGAGAGAGAGAGAGAGAGAGAGAGAGAGAGAGAGAGAGAGACGACCCAACAAGGAAGCCAGCTATCTACGAGTCTCATGGAAGCATCTCAAGGTATTCTCCAATAATTAAGGTGAGGTCGGACAACAGACTACCTCAAATGACGGCAGTGATAACTCAACAAAATCGAATAAAACCTAAGCAAAACCGAGTAAAACCGAAGCTAAATAAAATACAACAAAAGCAAGAATTATCTTTTTAAATATACTAATAATTAAAGCAATTTAGACTCGAGTTCAGGTAAATATTTCCCTAAGTGTGGGTTTATAATTTTACGCCATAAAAAGTGTTTATTAAGGTATATAATATGAAAGGTGATTTGTAATTACACCTTAACATAACGAAAATGTTCACGCAAGATAAGTTCACCCGTAACTGGGAGTAAGAGAACGACTAACTCTGTTATTTCCAGTTAGATCGTCGCCTCGGTGTTGTCGTCTCAATGTACCAGTTAGATCCACTCCCACACCTTCAGTTAGGTGATGAAAATAATCATATTATTATTATCCACTAAGTCTCCATACCCAGTTGCTTCCCAGTCAGTGCCCAGTGGATGCCCAGTCAGTGCCCAGTAGGTGCCCAGTCAGTGCCCAGTCAGTGCCCAGTAGATGCCCAGTAGATGCCCAGTCAGTGCCCAGTAGATGCCCAGTCAGTGCC
Organism: Homarus americanus; assembly: GCF_018991925.1. NCBI lineage: Eukaryota > Metazoa > Arthropoda > Malacostraca > Decapoda > Nephropidae > Homarus > Homarus americanus. The sequence goes on from NW_024753943.1 coordinate 407,636, forward strand.
CAGTCAGTGCCCAGTAGATGCCCAGTAGATGCCCAGTCAGTGCCCAATAGATGCCCAGTCAGTGCCCAGTAGATGCCCAGTCAGTGCCCAATAGATGCCCAGTCAGTGCCCAGTAGGTGCCCAAGTTGTTGTAGCAGATACCACACCCGGCCTCACAGACGTGTTGGGTCAAGAGGCGGTCAGGTAACACAGACAGACATATATTTATCACTTACCACGACACTCAGGTATAAACTAACTGACGACACGTGAGCTGGGATTTCATTACACAGAGCGGAGTATTTTTCCTCAGCAGCTCAGAGATGTGGACTCAAGTTCAGGGTCACAGAGGCGGATTTAGGAGACAACATTCAGGTCTTTCAGGAAGGATTCGGGGTTGGGGGGAGGGGGGACCATGTCGTAACCCTTAACTGTAGTGTGTAAATTGCCAGGGAGAAAGTCAGGGCCCGAGTACAGTACTTCAGGGTCCGAGTACAGTACTTTCGGGCCTAAGTACTGTACTTCATATCCGTGAATAAGAAACATCAAGTTCTTATACAAACAAAACTTCAGGTTACAGGTGAAATGTTCCTAAGATCTCTGTAATAAGTTTCAGCTCCCCGAATACTGAAGCAAAGACGCGAGTAATGCTGACAAATAAGAGCTGAGAGGCATCGTCGTTGGGGAGGAGCGAGTGAGCGGGAGAAGGGGTTCGGGAGGAGGTGGAACAGGGACGAGTGTGGGTGTGGCGGGGATGGGAGGAGGTGTGGCGGGACAGATGAGGTGGCGGGGATGGGAAGAAGTTGGGCATGTGGGAGGAGGTTAGGCAGTTATGGAAGGAGGTGGGGTAAGGAAGGGAGGAGGTGGGGCAGGGAAGGGAGGAGGTGGGGCAGGCGGGTGACGTCGTCCTCCTCCTCCTCCTCCACTACACCACCTCGCTCCTCCTGACAGAAATATGGAGTACACTGCACCTCCATAATGCTGCAGCAGCGAGCGGCACCCGGCACACAGGCACGCACGACCCTGCTCTTTATTGCCTAATAACTACGACTCCAGATGGTGCATAGCGAGCGCCCAGATGCTTACGTACCTCATCTCTGTCTGTCTGTCTGTCCGTATGTGTCAGTGTGTGTGTGTTTGTGTGTGTGTGTGTGTGTTTGTGTGTGTGTGTGTGTGAAGGAGATTTTCTTACCGATTTTATTAGGTTGGTTCCGATTTCTGAATATTAGGGAGAGGAGAATGTGTGTTTCTGTTTGTCTGTATGCTGTTGTATTAATAAATGATTGTCAGTTTGTTTATATGCTTGGAAGTTGAGAGAGAGCAGTGTGTGTGTGTGTGTGTGTGTGTGTGTGTGTGTGTGTGTGTGTGTGTGTTATAAAACAAGCATACAAGAGCAACAGGAGTGCTGACACATCACAGGCCAAACACTCCACCCCACCCTCCCCCACCCCCTCCCACTCCTACCCCACCCCTCCCACCCCCTCCCCACCCCTCTCCCACACACACAGTATAGCACCATTAGAAGGGTTTACTACGGACTTCTTTGCATTTAAAAAAAACTCGGCAATGACCGTCCTTTTTGCTCTCCACCATTGTTTACGTTTCTTTTCGCCACACGACCACTTGGTATTCACAGATGAGTCAGGTCCGCCAGTGTCCCTCAGTCTACACATTCCCCCTCTACCCATTCTAGCCACATCACCACCCCTGCACCCCCCCTCCACACCCCAACAAGTCTCCCGTCCCCAGCCCCCATTTCCCTCCCAGTCATAAGACCCATCTCCCTATGTTCATACCTGGGGAAGGAGAGTTTGAGTGTGGGATAAAAACTAAGTGACGCCCTGGGGAGGAGGGGAAGCGGTGAGCAAGAGAGAGGGAGTAGATGGGGGAGGGGAGGTGGGTGGGGAAGGTTAGGAGTGGAGAGGGAGGTTAGTAGTTGTGGAAAGGAGGATGGCAAGCAGTGGAAGGGAGACGTGGGGACTATAATTTCCCCATATGAGACAGAAGATGAGGTCATTGTGATGGAGGCGGTGGCAGGTGGGTGGAGGGGGCAGGTGGGTGGTGCAGGTGATGGGCGGCAGGTGGGTGGCAGGGGCAGGTGGGGGCGGCGGGATGGTCACAACTTACACAACTTCATGATGATATACACCACTTTAGGCGGCAAAAACTCACCCTGAGGCACCGCTTGGTCTAGATTACCCAGATATATATTCATGGGTTGGCGGTCCTGCGTGCCTCGGATAGCGCTTACCACCGCCACTCGCATTAATTACACCGTCAGCTTAGATTTAATAACTCGCGGTATACGCCGAGTTTGTCACAACTCATCTCGACAACTCTTGAATGGTGATGACACAGGAAGAGTCTGGAGTTTTGAAGGTATAAGCTGGAATGAGCATTAATAGCCAGTGTTTTACCCCCCAGCCCTCACCTGCCTGGTAATTAAGTAAGTTGATTTAGTATAACACCTGCAGGAGATGTTCATTATCTTGTCATTATCTATCTTTTAATAAACGCCTCCATTAACTAATAAGGTATAATAGCTGTCGGGAATTTGAACCTGCCTACCTTGACAACATCTTTAATAAACCATAAACCACTATTGTCCTCCCCCTTGCTGGTATATATTTTCCTCACCAACTATACTCAAACACATGGTCTCACCAATACAAGTGTGGGAGGTCAGCTAATGGGCTCGACTGACATATATATACTATTCACTATGAGTAACTGAATAGGTTCTAGGCTAATTTTACCATCTACATTAACATACTGATACAGGTCGGTAATAAGTATCATTTTAGGTGGCCACAACAAATGTGCATCCATGTTATAATACTACACAGAAGAGGAATTAGCTGTTGCTGGTATAGTCAGATTATCCTCTATGTTGATAAACTGAATCCCACCACCTTGTTACCACCTTGTTAGAAATATTTCCCAAACATCATTAACTTAACCATAATACTAGTAATTAGATTGACACTATACAATTCTCTTGAAACTCCCAACAAAGAAAAATAAACAGAACACAGCTCCAATATGAATATGGCTGACACACGCGGCGGATTCCTCATATAACTATTTCAATTACTAAGTTAATATTGTAAGTAACAAGTGGAAATAATGACAACAGGTATCAATAATAATAAAACCCTTAGCCGTGAAGTGTAGTGGTATATAACCCTCAAATATCGTCATAATCAACAGAAATTTGACAATTAATGTTATGTAGCGTGTGTTCGGACTGAAGGTTGAGCGGTTTACACCAAAACTGACCATAGCAAAACAAAACGTCCCTCAGGTGGGGCAGGAATAACAACCTTTTCGATCCAAAACCTTTATTATAATACTAAATGCACCCAATTCAGCTCTATTTAATAATTATAAGTTACTAAAACAATTAAATATAAACACATTATTAAGAATTAGATTATTCCTTATTTGTATTTTCTCTTCGATGATAACAGTTTAACTAGCAGTACTCAACTCAATTGACGATCTCATATCACCATTGGAAGGGTGGTATCAATACAAACATCTTGACTCTTGACACAACACAGCCTGCAACACAACAATGGAACCCCCAACTTATATGTGTTTCTCTCACCAACAACTGTCTCGTCACCATTATCACCTGACAGAGATAAAAATTCACCATCTCACAACACCATCATGTATAAGAACACATTAGATTATTATTGGAAATACTGTATCAGTTATGAAGTCAAAGGTAAAAAGTGTGTGTGTGTGTGTGAGTGAATATTCTTACATACACAGAAAGCAAATACCTATCTTAGCATTCCATAATATATTGTTTAATTTACAATATATTAAGACATTATATATAAAAAAAATATTGCAACAAGCTCGTGATCTGTAAATAAACTGATGCAACTTTACCTGGTCAGAACGCGATTTATACAACACTTAATTAAACAATTATTTTGTTTTTATTCCAGAAGTTAAGCCTTAATTTTTTTCTATTTTTATGATAAGAGTAAAGGTACAGGTGTTTATAAAATATTTACTTCACATATTATAAAAAAAAATAATCTTACCCAATTCACAATCTAAAAACAATAATAATAAATAAAATCCTAGAATTTTATTTTTTACTGAGATAAAAGTTCTCTTCTACTTATGTCAATTTTATATTTCTTTTGATCTGTAGAGCGTTAAAACACCCCGCGTCTATAGATATGATTCACAGTACATTAACAACGCCAGAAATCACCACAAGAACGACTAAGATCACACAGCCAGACGGAAAACAAGCAGACGGCGAGGCGTGTTTGCAGGACAATGTTATTGCGAGTGTTCAATTTGCAATAAAACAACAACACAGATGCAGACGGTTCATTCCTCACGACACCACACACACACACACACACACACACACACACACACACACACACACACACACACACTGTAAACGAGGGATAACTAGTGCTCTTGTTGTTGTTGTCACTGGATGTTGTGATTAGTGTTGTTGTTGTTGTTACTGGATGTTGTGATTAGTGTTGTTTTTGTTGTTGTTACTGGTGGTTGTGACTTGTTGTTGTTAATGGAGATAGTAATTAGTGCTGAGTGTAATTGCTGGAAGTTGGAGGTTGTAAATAATGTTTTGTTTTTATTGTAAGTTGTAATTATGACTGTTGTTACTGGAGGTTGTAATAAGTGCTACTGCTACGTTACTTCTTGTGTGTGTGTGTGTGTGTGTCGGTGACGTCATTAGAGGCCTGAGCGGGGAACAGATAACTAAAACTTCTATTTATTTATTTATCTAAAAAAAAAAAGTTCATTTGCCTAATGCTGATAACATTCAGTAATTAATTCAATACTAATTAATGATATATAAAGTTTGAATAATTAAACATCTGGCAATACCGGGCTAGCATGGGGAACTTGTCAAAACAGTGAGGCAGTGGTCAGTTGTTCCTTGACTGTCAGAGGGTGGATACATGAAGCTAGGGGAGGATTATATCATTTCTTAGGATATTCTTAAATTGAATTATGAGCTGTCTGTTTCGCCGCTATCGACCCTGAGATTCGCGAGTCTGATCGTCAACGTTCATGAAGTGACAGGAGAAACGACAGGAGGACTTTTAACTGTACGTGATCATCGGACAGACAGACAGACAGACAGACACTACGTTGATCAGTATCCCGTACAGAACAAAGGCAGCCAGAGTTAGTGAAACACGCATGGTGAACTCCGTAGAGTTTATGGGCTAAATCTGAAAGTCCCTCTACGTGATATTTTTCCCGAGAGAGAGAGGTGAGGATACTTCTACTCGTCTCACTTTCTTCAGCCAGAGCATAATGATGTCAACCAAGATGTCAGCAAGATGTCAACCAAGATGTCAACCAAGATGTCAACCTTAAATGTACAGTTCATGTTCAAATATACGAGAGTAACTGACAAGAATACTGAGATTTTTAACTCTTTGAAGACGATGACTTATTTCAAGGGGTTAAGTCATCGTTCTCAAGAGGTTAAATCATCGTAAAAGGGATTCAGTCTTTGTATACAAGGGGTTAAGTTAATTTATCATAAAAAACATTCCTGAGCAGTCAATATTACATAAACAAGCTGGGACTTCTTGTTAACATGGTCAAGTAAGAAACCTTCATCATATTTAACATCCTAACATCAAGGTTTATTCATCATTACAACATCATAAAGTGCTAGGGATTTCCTATCAACATCCTACTACTAGAGTGTGTCATTCCCCGAAAAACAAAGAACTAATGAAGGAGGAAGCAGAGAGAACAACAACAATAAGTTCACCTAACCCCTTTAACACACACACACACACACACACACACACACACACACACACACACACACACACACACACACACACACACACACACACACACACGCGCACTTATCAGTACCCAGAACGAGGTACAATTAACCCTACGTTAAAAATGTTAATTCGGCCCGTGAAGCTCATTCCAGGGATTAACTGCCTCCCATAACTCTAGCCCATTATCAATTATCACCAGCCATGGACACACGCGGATGGAATATTTGTCACAATATTTCCCTATCAAAACATTGGGGAAGAGCGCGGAAAGTAGTGAGACCAGCTGACCCGCGGGCCAACTGGGGTGGTTTACTGTACTATGGTGGGAGGGTTTTTTTTGTTTGTCAGTGTTATGTGAGTGGGTGGAGGTGAAGGCTGGTAAGGAGTGTGTGGGAGGAAGGAAAGATGTAATGAGAATGTGGGAGGTGGAGGTGATGGGAAGTAATTAGGAAGAGGAGCAGAGAGGATAGACACAGGTGAAATAGATCTGGAAATAGTAAGGGGATGGGTGGTGGTGATGGGTGGTGGTGGTGAAGTAGACGAACAACAAGAACAACAAGAAAAAAAGAACAAGGACAAGAAGAAGTAGAAGAAGAACAACAACAACAAGAAAAAAAGAAAAAAATAAGATAAAGAAGAATTTGTTGTTATCGTATTACCATTGACATAAGAACAGGAGAGCCTCAGGACCTCCGGCACGACAGGTAGACTATTAATACATAATGAGACCTCTGGCCTCAAGTGCGACCCTGTGTTTCTCCATTGTCGAGGACCCTTCTTAGGCGACCATCCCCCCCAGTCCTCACCTCATCCCATTATCTTCACCTCAATTATCCTCCACCCATCCCATTATCCTCACCCCATCCCATTATCCTCACCCCATCCCATTATCTTCCCCCATCCATTATCCTCCACATCCCATTATTCTCATCTCTCTTCTCCCCAATATGCTCATCTCTCCTCACCTTACCCACATTCCCTCTCATTATACTCACCCCTCCTCATTAACCTCACCCTTCCTCCTCATTATCCTCACCCCTCCTTGTCCTCACTCTCTCATATTTCAACCCGAATTAAAACAGCGGGACCCTACATATTACCTGTGTACTAATTACTATTCGGAAATCACAGGTAAAATAGTAAGGAACAGGTAACTGAAACACCTGAATCTATAAGAACAACAACAAAAATTTATAACAATTAGATAACAAACGCAATAACAACAATAAGAAGAAGAACAACAACAATGCGAGAACAAAAACAATAACAATAAAAGAACAACAATAAACGAATCGTAACAAAAGAACTTAACAAAAGAATAAATATATCAAAAATGGGTAGCGGAGATTAAAAAAAACAAACCCACAACCCCCCCAAAAAAATCACAAACCTCTCTTTCTAAACATCAGACCCTATAATTACATAACTTACTTTTCATAAACAGCCTCATTCGTTATCAACTAGTACAGGGTAAACATTATACACGAGGGTCTCTCACTATTAATGAAATCCAGGGCGTTATTTATACCAACCGGGTTGTGTGGAGAACTTGCAGCATTACGGCGATATAAAGCGCTATACAACAACTCCACGCGATTAAACTAAGATAAACGACTCCATAAACAAGTTTAAGCGCCGGAATGAGCGAATATTGAGCGCTAAAAAAAAAATAAAAAAGAGTAGTGTCGCGAGGCAGGACTGGCCAGTGGGTTTTGCCTGTCCTATTGATAACAAACACAGACACACACAGATGGACGGTGTTGGTCTATATAAATATTGCCAGTTGCAGGTCCACTAATGGCTGCATCGTGAGTGGTAATGACTCCATTATCTGGATATATACAGTACACATGTGCGTCATAGTGATAGACAGACAGACAGACAGACAGACAGACAGACAGACAGACAGACAGACAGACAGACAGAGTGCTCCAGGACACAGGTAAGGACAATATCCAAACAAGACAGGTGACCTCAGACGCTACCCACCGTTAACACCTGTCAGCAGAGCATCTCTCAAGCTGTTGGTTCTTCTGATATATCTGGCTAGAGTTACTGATTAAAGGTCCAGTATCACGGAAATAAGGGCAGGTAGATGGGGCGGCAGGATGAAGGGGTGGTAGATGAAGGTTGTTAAGTGGAAATTGGTGGGAATGAAGGGGTGAATATGAATTGTGGAAGTGAGTGGTGGTAGAATGAAGGGTGGTAGAATGAAGGGGTGGTGAGATGAAGGGGTGGTAAGATGAAGGTGGTAGAATGAAGGGGTGGTAGAATGGAGGAGTTGAATGGAATGGAGGGGTGGGGATGAAGTGGTGATGAGGTGGTGGAGTGGAGGGGTGGGGATGAAGGTGGTGGGATGGAGGTGGTAGGATGTGGTGGTAGATGAGTGGTGGTGGATGAGGTGGTGGAATGGGTGGTGGATGAAGGGTTGGTGATGGGGTGGTAGGATGAAGGTGGGTAGAGATGAAGGGGTGGTAGAATGAAGGGTGGTAGGGAGAGGTGGTGAGATAGTGGGGTTGTAGAATGAAGGGGTGGTAGATTGAAGGGGTGGTAGAATAATGGGTGGTAGAATGAAGGGGTGGTAGAATGAGTGGTGGTGGGGATGAAGGGGTGAGGTAGAGATGAAGTGGTGGATGAAGGGTGGTGGGAGATGAAGGGATGGTGGAATGAAGGAATGGTGAGATAGAAGGGAGAGGGGAGAGAGAGGAGAGGTAGAGAAGAGACAGTGGAGACGAAGGAGATAGAGAGAGGAGATGGAGTCGTCCAGCGCCACCTAGGGACAGTTTCAGGATATGGTCTGGGTGTGGTACGCTGTGAAGCCTCTCTCTCCTACACCCAATATCCTGTCTATCTTGCCTGGGTTTGTCTGATCAACCTTTTTTTTCCGTGTTTTTTTTTTGTCCTTTTCTAATTCTGTCTTCTCGTATCTGTCTGTTTTGTCTGTGTCTGTACTGCTTCTGTTCTATTTTTAGTCTACTAGTATTAGTCTACATAGGATTTATCTACTAGCATTTGTTTGCAAAGGATCTATCTAATAGTCTGTTTGTCCAGGATCTATCTACTAGCCTTTGTTTGTCCAGGATCTACCTACTAGCATTTCTCTGCCCAGAAACTATGAACTAACAATTGTTTGCATATTATCTATTTACTAGTATTTGTCTATCTAGGATCTGTCTAACTAGCATTTGTTTACCAGGGTCTAAGTTTTGTCTGCTCACATTTCTTTGTTTACATTCGCTCTCACTAACCAATCTCAATGGCTGCTCACCAATAGTTTATAGAACACCTGGAAGATTAGACACCCTCTTGTTGATTAGATGCCCTGACACTACTGGAGGAGGGGGAGATAGGTGGGGGGTTAGGGTTAGTTAGGTTCACCTCCCGTCCATGCCTGCCACATCCCGTCCATCCCTGCCACCTCCCGTCCATCCCTGCCACATCCCTTCCGTTACATCCACCTCCCGTCCATCCTTGCCACCTCCCGTCCACCTCCTTCCGTCCACCCCTGCCACCTCCCATCCACCCCTCACCCCCTGCCTATCCTGTCAACTCCTTCCATTCCCCACCTCCCGTCCACCCCTCACCTCCTGCCTATCCCTGGCACCTCCCGTCCATCCCTACCACCTCCCGTCCACCCCTGCCGTCCTAACACCGTGTTGACAGGAAGTAAATATAACTTGCACGGAGATAAATGAACCGATATATTACAGGTCTGTATTTCAGTGCGACCCTAAAACACGATTGATATGCTGTAATGCTGTAACTTTTGATATTACAGAACTGAAGGTACAGTCCCCTTCACTAGTTGTCGTGTCTGTGTCTGTCTGTGTGTGTTATTCCGCGCATTGCTTCCTTTCTCAGACATACGAACTGAGAGAGAGAGAGAGAGAGAGAGAGAGAGAGAGAGAGAGAGAGAGAGAGAGAGAGAGAGAGAGATAAACCAGATATTATCAAGTGTTCAGGAAGTTTTGCCCTCAACTGTACACACGCTGCCTGCTGGTCGATGTCGGTTCTACTGTATAATATAACTGATAGTGAAAGAGTTAATCCACTACCACTATTACAGTCACTATCAGCACCACTAGTATCATCACCACTACTACTAACTAGCATCACCACCACACCAACTAGCATCACCACTACTACCAACCAGAAGCATCACTACCACTATTACAGTCACTATCAGCAATCACTAGTATCATCACCACTACCACAATTACAGTCATTATGAGCACTACTAGCACCACCATCACTACTAGAGTCATAACCAGCCCTTTTTCTAGCACCAGTACCACTACTTCTATTACAGTCACCACCACCACAAACCCCTATCACCACCACCACGACCCCTATCACCACCACCACGACCCCTATCACCACCACCACCACGACCCCTATCACCACCACCACGACCCCTATCACCACCACCAAACATAAAATACAACACAAGACACCAACACCATTGCCACCTCCATCATCCTTGACAGATAAACCCGCCTCTGGTCCTCTTTAACCCGTCATCACGCCCCTCGTTCACCGCCACCAGGACAATACGCTTTTATAGACATTTACGAGACAGTGTGAGGCTGGGAGGCACAGTGATCCCCTCTCACCTGATACCACCGCCCAACACCCACTTACTGAGAGTCTATTGATGCTCTCAGTCCAATATTTTATGACACTCGCTGGACTGGGGAGATAATGTGGGGGGTATAGGGGTGAGGGGTGGGGGAGGGGTGAGGGTGGGAGGGGGTGAGGGGTGGTGAGGGGTGAGGAGGTGGGAAGGATGTGTGTGGGGGCAAGGACGAGGTAGGGAGGTGGTTTGAGGGGCAGGGAGGTGGAGGGGTGAGGCTAGGAGTAAGGGGTAGTGGGGTAGAGTGAAGGATAAGGAGATGGAGGAGGGGTGAGGGAGGTTGAGTGAAGAGGTGGGAGAGATGTGTGTAGGGAGAGTGAAGGGAGGAGGAGGAGGTACGAAGGATGTTTGTGGGTGGGGAGGTGTGAAGTGAGGTGCTGAGGAAGGGAAGGAAAACGTGTTTGGAGGACGTTGAGGGGAGGGGAAAGGAGGGGTGGGGAGGAGGGATAGGATGGGATGGGTAGGAGGGAAGGGAAAGGAGGGGTGGAGGTGCTGGGGGTCGGACACAGCTGCTACAGACGGAGGCGGAGGAGGAGGAGGAGATGGTGATATTTTATGGTAAGAAGTTCTTGTATGTGTTAAGGGAAGGTACCGTCTAGAGGTGTGGTACTGAGGAAGGGTATGGGGCGAGAGTACGAACTGGGGACGGTGTGGTGGTGGGTGGTAGTGGTGAGGTGGTGGTGGTGGTGAGTAGTAGTTGTGGGTGGTGAGTTAGGTGGTGGTGGGGAGGACACCTGAACACGAGGGTAGTAGCGGTGTTCCCTAGAGGGGGGTCGGGGTCGGGGGTGGGGGGTCGGGGGACTACCTCACCCTCCAGGGACCACGACAGCCACCATCCTGTTACATGTTGTATGTTTTATAAGCAGGGAGTGTGCCTTCCTGAGTCATCTGTGTGTGTGTGTGTGTGTGTGTGTAGTGTCTTACTCACCTTCGATACTGTGTTGAAGGTTCCTACATGTTTGGTGGTACTGACAGATGGTTGTTATCCAAGCAATTGTCTGCAACATACCTATCTGTTTTCCTCACTATCTTTACCTGTCTGTCTCCCTGTATTTATCTTTCTCCTCATTCTTCTCTCCTTCCTCTCCTCCTCCAGCACAATGTAAGGCCAACGCTAAATAATCAACGTTATAATACAGTCCAGCTTAAGTGTCTATCCCAGCTTCATTACTAAGCTTCTCTCATCATCAACGTTTGTTCCTGAAGCGTAACACCTACAGATGTACACAGCATCAACTATACTTTGTCTCACACAGTCAGTCAAATGAATTTAAGCCTCAATAATTCGCCCCAGACAGGATAAACTACAAGGAATTATATCATTTACCTGTCTATAATAATATAACAATTCCTGTGTCATTAGTATCGTAAAGGTGAACTATGATGTCTCCAATTATTATTTTATTTTCATTTTATTATTTTATACTTATAATACCAAGTAGCAATAATATTCTTGATAATTTATTGAACATAAGAATAGAGGAAACTGCTGCGGGCCTATTGGCTCATACTAGGCAGTCCCGTTTACACCCAACCCCTATCACTCATATATCCGCCCAACCTATGTTTGAAGCTACCCAGCGTGTTCGAGTTAATGATGAAGTTCGGTAACTTGTTCCACTCATCCACTACTCTATTTCTAAACCAATGTTTACTTATGTCGCGCCTAAATCTAAATTTATCTAATTTAAAGCCATTGCTTGAGTTCGTTCCTGGTTGGATAGTTTGAGTACCTTGTTATATCACCTTTGTTTAGCCCTGACTTCCATTTATACACCTCGATCATATCGCCCCTCACTCTACGTCTCTCGAGGGAGTGCAAATTAAGATGCTTTAACCTGTCTCTGTACTCAAGGTTCGTAATGCCCGGGATTAGTCTTGTCATTCTCCTCTGTATGCTTTCTAGGGATTCTATATCCATTCTGTAATACGGTGACGAGAACTGAACTGCGTAATCCAAGTTAGGTCTCACAAGCGCAAGATATAGTTTTAGGATGACCTCGTTAGTCTTGTAACTATCACTCCTCGGTATGAACCCAAGATAATGTGTTAGCATTGTCTAAGGCAAAGAAAACGGTATTGTTGTTTGGTTGTGTTTGGGCGAGGGAGTAAGTGTTGTGTCTGTCTGTCTGTCCATCCGTTCACCCGACTTGTAAACCACTTCGGAGGGCATCTATCTAGTTATGATGATTAAACTTTTACCAAGATAGATAGATAGATAATAGATTGATAGATAGATAGATACATAGATACATAGATAGATAGATAATAATAGATAGAGATAGATAGATAAATAGATAGATAGATAGAGATAAGTGAGTAGCGAGGGTGAGTGTATACAGAGGGTGTGACCAAAACTGAGGGTGAAATTGTAGTGAGAGTGAGAGACGAGAGAAGGGTGAGGGTGAGAGAAGGGTGAGGGTGTGAGGAGGGTGAGGTGAGGGTGAGAGAAGGGTGATGTGAGGGTGTGGGAAGGGTGAGGTTATAGTGAGTGACCACGTCCAGGGGTCCCGGCCACTGGGGGCGTGTGGGGGCGGAATAGCAGAGCACCGGTAAGGGGTTTCTGGGGGCGTGGGGAGGTCGGGTGACTATACGGGGTGGGGGAGGGGGGTATTATGGGGGTCGTGGTCAACAGGTATCTGGGCTCACACACCTGCTGGAGAGAGAGAGAGAGAGAGAGAGAGAGAGAGAGAGAGAGAGAGAGAGAGAGAGAGAGAGAGAGAGAGAGAGAGAGAGAGAGACCCTTACCATACATCTGTCACGACCTTTAAAGTCTATGGATCATTTACAGTGAAGATTTACAAAAAAAAAATCACAAAAAACATAAAATAAAAAACAAACAACAAAGACGTTCTCCTTAGTTCTCTTAATATCCCCAGAAAAAAAAATTCTTCACCACACTTTGAGTAAATTCCTACGAGACGTTACTATAGGGTAAGGTCCCCGTCAGGTCCCCGTTAGGTCCCCGTTAGGCCCCCGTCAGGAGGGAAACATGAGCTCCCCGTTCGTGTCGTCAACACACTCAGCAGCTAAAGACCTCCCCCCCTACCTCCCCCTCCCTTAGCGACGGTCGGGTCCCTGATGGAGACAGACAGTAAGGGTGTGCATTTTGCAAGTCCTCTATTGGAAAACTGATTCCCAGGTTCCATTTGCCGCATCTTTCCACTGATGGCCTCCTGAAACATTGATGGGGGTCAGCTGCTCTTACCTGGCGGGGGAGCTGTACCCGAGGTGGTATATTACTGAGTGTGGGAAAGACGGAAGCCCTAACTACCTAGACGTGACTTGTAAGGAGAAATGCCTTGTGGGGAGAGGTAAAAACATCTAGAAGTCATAAGCCATATCACCCCATATTAAGAAAGACTAACACAAAGGAACATTTACCTATAATAGAGAGACTAACACAGAAACGAGACCTGTTTGACGGAGGTGAACTGCCTGGCGCGGAAAGGTAGCACTTAGGAGACCGACCTGATGGAGGGAAATACCTGAAGGGGAAGAACCGTCAGTAAAAAAAAAAAAATACCTATGTAGGAGAAACTCACTACCTGAATAAAGGGTCTTGGAATAAAGAAAAAAACACACAAGTACTTAGTTAAAGACCCATTTGGAGGAGGAGAAGTTGGAGGAGAAATAAGATGAATAACAAGAAGATGAAGATAAGTAGAAGGAGGAAGAGGAGGAAGAGGATAAGAGGGTAAGAGGAAGAAGAGAAGAATGAGACAAGGAAGGAAAATAACATAAAGAGGAAGAATGAAGAGTAAAACGAGGAAGAAGAGGAAGGAAACAATCAGAAGAAGGATGAAATAGAGACAGGAAAAGGAGGAAATAAAAGAATTTATGGATTGAAAAGAAAGACAGAAAGAAAGAAAGAGAGAAGAATCAATGAACACGACACTCATGCTGGGTCACACTCGAGTACCCTCCCCACTACCTCTCTCCTCCCCTTCCCTCCCCTCCCCTCCCCAATACTCTCCCCAAAACATACAGCTAGACCAGAAGAGTTCACCCTCTCAAGTTTCTCAACCCTGACCTTCCAAGACAAGTGTTGTACTCGACCGTCAAGTCACACTCAACCTAAGCCTCGACTCATTATCTTGCCCCGGGACACACATGCAGGTGAATGTGACGTGCGATAAAGATGGACTGACGGACAGACAGACGAACGGACGGACAGACGGTCGGATGGATGGACGGGCAGACGGACGGACGTATGCAGTTACGAAAATATACACTTATTACTATGGCTTGGAAGCATAGGAACCAAATTGTTCAGTGAAATTATATATCTCTCTCTTTAGAAGGTGTGTGTGTGTGTGTAGTGCGACCTGTGGTGTAATGGTCAGCATGCTCGCCTCGCAAGTTAGCAGACCCGGGTTCCATCCCCGGGCAGGGTGAAACTATGGGCAAGTTCGTTACGCCATTTGCCTGTCTACCCAGCGGTAATTCGGGACCTGGATGTTAATCGATTTGTGGATCGTGTTCCGGGGTAATGGTTAGCCAATGCAGTTGGCGAGTTGTCCGGTCTTCTCGGACTATTCCTTGACACTGGGTCATGCAGCTCGTTAACTCAGGGTGTGGTTGTTGTGTTGGCGACAACATCTACACCTTAAACAAATTCACGCTTAGGTGGCCCTGGGGCCGGCCATCCTCGCTACACGAGGGGCAACCATTATTTATTATCATTATTATTATTATACCTAACAACATTCACCAGTTAATAACAACAACAAAAACACAATATCAACGATCACTACCATCACAACAACAACACTGGTATAAACTTTGGACAAGAGTCTTCTCCATTATAACAAGTAAATCTGTTTTAGTGCCTTAGTTCGTGGTGTATTTTCTGTGACCTGTGACCTTTGACCTGACGTTTCATCTATGACCTAACTTTTGAAATGTGATTTTAACCAATATAACCTGTGACCTGACTATTGATATCTGTCTGACATTTCAATTATAACCCAGACTTTTGAATCGACCTTTGACCTTATAGAACAAACATACCAACACAAACACTTCAGCACACACACACAAACACAGAACACATACACAAACACTTCAGCACACGCACACAAACATATCAGCACACGCACACAAACACATCAGCACACGCACACAAACACAGAACACATACACAAACACTTCAGCACAAGTACACAAACACATCAGCACACGCACACAAACACAGAACACATACACAAACACTTCAGCACACGCACACAAACATATCAGCACAAGCACACAAACACTGTACACGCACAAACACTCTGCAGTACACGCACACACTTTAGCACACGCACACAAACACATACTCACCCTCTCACCCCACCCATTATCAGTTGCTTGCATATGGACCCATCTTAGTCCCCCCACCTGAGATACACCTGATTAACTATCTCATTACCACCTCATGACACCTCACAGAGAGTAAGAAGCAGACTCTTCTGCGTTTACTCACTTATATTACTCAATTTCTTCTTCTCTCTCTCTCTCTCTCTCTCTCTCCCTGAGGTCTGAACCTTTAACCTGTAAGGCGGTGAATTGAAGCATTTTCCAGTTAGAGGGAGGAGGAGAGAGAGGGGAGGGGGATGAGGGGGGGGGTACTGTAAGAGGGAGGAAAGTATATATATTATCCCAGTTGGGAAGACAGAGTACAGAAATAACGCTTTGAGGAGAGAAAGACACTTATAGAAATGTCAATGTAAATTGCTGAGAAATTTATTATTGTTTTACATTTAATACCAAACCAATCCTTAACCAACTCTTCTTACCTAATCCACCTACTTATCTACCCATTTATTTCCACTCCCACCCCACTATAGGCCCCACTCACTCTGCCCCAGTGCCCCACCCCACCCTGCCCCAGTGTCTCTACTCCACCCTACTCCCGTCTCCAGTACTCCCCAATTCACCCTACCCTACCCTGCCCCAGTGTCTACCCCACTTACCCCTACCCCTGCCCCATAGTGCCCCACCCTACCCCTGTCCCAGTGCTGCCCCACCCTACCCCACTCCCTGCCCCAGTGCCCCTACCCTACCCTACCCCTGGGCCCAGTGTCTTATCCCACCCCCACCCTGCCTCAGTGCCCTACCCTACCTCTACCCCTACCCTGCCCCAGTGCCCTACCCTACCCTACCGTACCCCTACCCTACCCTGCCCCAGTGCCCTACCCTACCCTACCGTACCCTACCCTACCTTTTGTAATATTTGTCTCTGTCTATCACCTGTCCAGACATCTCATTATCAATTAGTCTTTCCGTCTACACATATACAGATCCCTAAATAACAGTCATTAAACACATGAAACATCTTTCTCGTGACGCACACATTAAAACAAACACAAATACACTCACACAGTACAAGTACACATGGACAAACACAATAAATACACACATAGACAAAGACATTAAAACAAGTATACATATATAAAAAAACAAATTAAAACTAAAACATAAACACAAATAAAAAACATTAAAACAAACACAAAATAAAACAAACACACGCAAATAAATCAAATCGTGGTAGTGAAAGCCGGTAGGATAAAATTAAGTGATATTGATGGAAATAATTAAATGGTGGCGGAATTGAGAACAAATGAGATGTTAAGCTGGAATAATGAGTTGTGGAGGGGGGGTGGTGGTGGTGAGGGGGGTGAGGGGGGAGGGGTGGTGGAGAGGAGGGGTAGAGAAGTAGTGGTTGTGGAAGAGGAATGGTAGAGGAGGAGGGGAGTGGTGGAGGAGTAGAAGAGGATGAGGAAGGGAGTGGAGGAGTGGTATTAGGAAGAGGAGAAAGAGTGGTGATGGTGGATGAGTGTGTGTCGAAACCTTGACCAACGCGGTAAAAAAAAAAATATCTCTCAGCAGATCATTTATTTAGTCACAGTGAATCACCTCTATCCATCAGGCAAGGCAGCCATGAAGCTAACTAACGCAGGTAAAGATAACATACGTATTTAAGATGTAATTTTCTGCATATTAATCAGTCCTTAATTAGGAATGTTATTCACCTTCCCTCTCTCAGGTGTAGTCCCCTTGTATAAATTACCTGACTATGATCTGGATATATAAATCTAGGGAATCTTCCTGTCATTAAGGGAGTTTTTGCTGCATTATAGAGAGATTTTATGTAATATAGGGAGATTTGGCTGTGATATAGGGAAATCTTGATGTATTGTGGGAGATTTTGCTGTAATATAGGGAGATTTGGCTGGATTACAACATGTTTGATTGTAAGCTGTAATCTACGGGTCAACTGTAGTCTAGGGTGTATTGCTGTAATTTGGCTGTAATCTAGAGGTAATTGCTGTGTACTAGGGATTATTTCTATAATATAGGGAGTGATGTTGTGTACTAGGGAATTTTGCTGTAACCTAGGGAGTTTTACCGAGTATAAGGGAGCTTTATTACTTAGTCTAATATCTCCTTTCCTGATGGATGAGGAAGCAACATTAACTTAATTGAAGGATTAAACTCAGTGACCGTAGATTTTCTCTGTAATCCCAGCAGTAGTTTGTAACCGTCAGAAAGCCGTATTAAGTACCCATCAGAGCCGTATTTAGTAGCCGTCACAGAGCCGTATTTAGTAGCCGTTAGAGAGCCGTATTAAGTAGCCATCAGAGCCGTATTTAGTAGCCGTCAAAGAACCGTATTTAGTAGCCATCAGAGCCGTATTTAGTAGCCGTCAGAGCCGTATTTAGTAGCCATCACAGCCGGATTTAGTAGCCATCAGAGCAGTATTTAGTAGCCGTCACAGAGCCGTAGTTAGGCACCTATCTAAGGGGAGGTGGCACTTATCTGAAGGGACGAAAACCCTCCTGAAGTGACGAAAACTCTCCTGAAGGGACGAAAACTCTCCTGAAGGACGAAACACTCACCCGCGAGGAGAGAATACCTGACTCACCTGAAGGAGAGAGAGAGAGAGAGCGTACTAATTAATGAAGGTGTGGTGCAAGGTGTGAACAGAGCGGAGGTTCACACTATCAGCAGGACAAAGAAAGATGCTGGGGGGAGGGAGGGGGGCAGGGGAGAGAGAGACAAGGAGAGGATAACGAGAGAAAGAGAGACAGGTTAAGAGGTAGAGACAGATAAAATAAAAGAGAAACACAAAGAGAATGAAGAAAGCATGCATAGAAGGGAAAGCACAGAGAATTTAAACGGCAGGAAGGAGAGACACACACGAGGAGATTGAGAGAAAGAGACAGAGATAAAGAAGAGAATAACAGGATTATACAAAGATAAGGAAGAGAGGAACACAAAGAAAAATAGAAATAAATACATCAGACAAAGAAAAGAAACCGAGGAGAAGGAGGAGAAGGAGGAACCACACAAAGAGAATTACAAGAACGAAACACAGAAAGATAGGAAGAAGAATAAACAGGAGATATTGAGAAGGCGTTTGTCAGGCGGGAGGTAGAGAGAAAAAGAGAGAGAATTGTGGGAGAGACACTCGGAGATGAAGAGAGGATATAGTGAATCGAGGAGGAAAGATAAATAAGAACCACAAGAAATTGAAACAGAGAGAGAGAGAGAGAGAGAGAGAGAGAGAGAGAGAGAGAGTGTGTGTTCTACCCCACCGTCACAATATTACAACCCAACTATATAAAACACACACACACACACACACACACACACACACACACACACACAGTTGTTTACCATGAGAGGGCAGTAAAGCAGGCACCCTCAAGGTCTCTGGATCACCCGGGTGCAAAATTCCCAATTGTCACGGGTCATCTGAGGTCATGACTCCCTCCTATAACCTTGTTTCAGGTCAGAGAGAGAGAGAGAGAGAGAGAGAGAGAGAGAGAGAGAGAGAGAGAGAGAATTATCGAGATATGTGTCAGAAGGCTCTATGTATGTTATATGCGTTAACAAACTCCCTTTCACCACCACCAAGGAGGCAATTAAACCTTAACAACCTAGTTAGCATAGTAAACATCACCATTATCTGTGTGTGTGTGTTAGTCACCTTCCACCTCCTCCCTCACACAGACAGACATAGAAACCACAGACAAACACACAGACGTACAGACACAGACAGAGATACAGCACACACACACACACACACACAGACGGACAGCCACACACAGGTATACACAGACATACGCCCCAAACTTTGGTATAATTGGACCCATGGAAGAAGTTCACCCTGAGTTGTGTAGAAGATGACCCGCAGCGTCAACACTCCTCCTCCTCCTCCTCTCTTCTTCTTCTTCTTCTTCTTCTTCCTCCTCCTCCTCCTCCTCCTCTCTTTTTTCATCTTCCATCTCTTCTTCTCGCTCCTCTTACCTAACTACTTCCTTCTCCTCTTTTTCTCTTCTGCCTCTAAATCCTCCTTCATTCCTACCCCTCTCTTCTTCTTCTTCTTCTTTCATGTCTTCATACTCCTCCATTCCTTCACTCCTACCTTGTACCCCCTCTCTTCTTCCTTTATTCCTTCTTTCATCCTCCTCTTCTTAATTCATTATGTCTATCCTTCACTCTTGTCCTCCTTCCCTCCTTCTCTCGTTCCATCAATATTTTATCCATCTCCCTTTCGCCACCCTTGGCCTCCCTCCCTCCTTCTCTCTCCCTTCTTCCTTCCATTTCTTCTTTCTTGCTCTCCCTTCCTTCCTCCTTCCCTCCCACTTTTCGTCCTTCGTTTCTTAATGTTACTGACTCACTCCCTCATTTTCTTTCTCTTCTTTCCTCCCTCCCTCCTTCACTTACGCCCTCCCTCCTTCTCTCTTTCTCACTCCTTCCTTCACCCCTCACTCCCTCACCAAACGACTGACTCAACTTTCAACTGACTAAATTTATCGATTGACTCAATCAATGACTAACTCAACCGGAAAGAAATAACTGCACCAGCGACTGACTCAACCAACAACTGACTCAACCATCAACTGACTCACCAATCAACTGACTCACCAATCAGCTGACTCAACCATCAACTGATTCACCAATCAATTGACTCACCAATCAATTGACTCAACCATCAACCGACTCACCCAAAAACTGACACAACGTCAAAGAAATAAACTGTACCAACGAGTGACTCAACCAATGACTCTCTCGACTAATGACTGCCTCCGCTAATGACTTAATTACCGACTGGCTTAATTGCTGTAATTGGTAATAGCCAATCAGGGCGAGGATCGTCAATTACTGCTGCTGGTCTCCTTCTCGTTCACCCAACGCACGCACACTCCAGTTAAGGTGAAGTTAGGTGAAGTTAGATGTGATGGGGTGAAGTTAGGTGAGGCTAGGGGAAGTTAGATAAGGTTAGGTGAGGTAAGAATCAGTTAGGTGAGATAAGATGCCGTTAGGTGAAGTTAGATGAAGTTACTTGAGGTTAGGTTAGGTTAGGTCAGGGAAAATAAGGTTAGGTAAGGTAAGGTATGGCATGGTAAGGATAGCTTAGGTTAGGTAGGGTAGGGTAAGGTTAGGTTAGGTTAGGTAGGGTAAGGTTAGCTTAGATTACGTTAAAACGAAACATAGATGTTGACCCATAAAAGGTCACCTCAACCAGTGGTCGTAGTCAAGAAAACTCATACAAGAGTCTTAATAACCATAAAGCATTACCTCAAAGGGGATTCGAACCCTGGTAGTGGCGCTTACAAACACGGGGCTCCACTCTTATTATGACAATATTTTTTATAAAGAAGTAATCCCTTGTTTGTTTACCTGATATACAAACAAAATAATAACACACAAACAAGACAAACAAACATATATCCACTCTTATTTAACAAGGGGGCTCTAATGACCTGGTTACCATAGTAATAGTAGATACAGAGTGGTGCAAAAAAATATATATTATAATTTTAGTGTTAACAAGGAAACAATTTTTGTATTTAGGATTCATTGTTAGTGTCCAAAATATTCAATGATAATAAACCCTGATTTTGTGTAGAGAAAATTAAAGTTTATTATCAAAGTATATTTACGTAATTACTGATAAATTTGCATATAAAAATAGTTTCCCTTCTAATACTAAAGGTAGGTGTGTGTGTGTGTGTGTGTGTGTGTGTGTGTGTGTGTGTGTGTGTGTCCATTAAAATCATGGACAATGAGGTCGGAAACCTGTCATGAGTAAAGCCAGTTGTGTGAAGAAAGCCAGCCATGTGGGAGCCAGCCATGTGGGAGCCAGCCATGAGAAAGCCAGCCATTGGAGAGCCAGCCATGTGGGAGCCAGTCATGAAAGAGCCAGCCATGAGGGAGCTGCCAAGGGAGAGACCCAGACAGGATATCCTGGCATCAACAGTTAAATAAACTGTCGGGTTTGGCTTTACAAGAAAATGGAGAAAAATCTCTTGATCCATATTGAAGACGAGGCAGCCTAAGTCACCAATGGAAGGCTGGGGGTGAGGGTGAGGGGAGGGGTGAGGAAGGAGGGGTGAGGGAGGGAGAGGGGGGGGAGGGTGAGCGGGAGGGGAGGGTGAGCAGGGAGGGAGGGAGGGAGGAGGGAGGGAGGGAGGGAGGGGTGGGAAGGAGGGGTGAGGGAGGGAGACGAGGGAGGGAGGGAGAGGGGAGGGAGGGAGAGGAGGAGGGAGGGAGGAGGGAGGGAGGAGAGGGAGGGAGGGAGGAGAGGGAGGGAGGAGGAGGGGGAGGAGGGAGGAGAGGGAGGGAGGGAGGGGAGGGAGGGAGGGAGGGAGGGAGGGAGGGAAAGGTGAGAGAGATGGAATAAAGAGAGAAGGAGAGGGAGGGGGAGGAAGGGAAGGAGGGAGAGGGAGAGAGGAAGGGGTAAGGTGGGAGGGGGTGAGAGAGAGGGGTGAGAGGGAGAGTGGGAGGGAGGGTGGGAGGGTGGATACTACAGTTTGATAGAGTGGGAGTCTTCATTAAACGCCTGATCGAACATGGTACAAACACACTTTAAAAGAGTGCGTTAATTGTTGTTAAGAGTGCGTTAATTGTTGTTAGGAGTGTGTTAATTGTTGTTAAGAGTGTGTTAATTGTTGTTAAGAGTGCGTTAATTGTTGTTAAGAGTGTTAATTGCTGTTAAGAGTGCGTTAATTGTTGTTAAGAGTGTGTTAATTGTTGTTAAGAGTGTGTTAATTGTTGTTAAGAGGGTGTTAATTGCTGTTAAGAGTGCGTTAATTGTTGTTAAGAGTGTGTTAATCATTGTTAAGAGTGCGTTAATTGTTGTTAAGAGTGCGTTAATTGTTGTTAAGAGTGTGTTAATTGCTGTTAAGAGTACGTTAATTGTTGTTAAGAGTGTTAATTGTTGTTAAGAGTGCGTTAATTGTTGTTAAGAGTGTGTTAATTGTTGTTAAGAGTGTGTTAATTGTTGTTAAGAGGGTGTTAATTGTTGTTAAGAGTGCGTTAATTGTTGTTAAGAGTGTGTAATTGTTGTTAAGAGTGTGTTAGAGAGGGTTAATTATTATGTTAAAGTGTGTTCGAATCTATTACTTGTTGCGTTGAGAGTGTGTTAGAGTGTGTTAATTGTTCTTATGAGTGTGTTATAGTGTATTCATTGTTGTGTTGTGTTAAGAGTGTGTTACAGTGTGTTAATTGTTGTGTTAAGAGTGTGTTATAGTGTTAATCGTTGTGTGTAAGAGTGTGTTAAATGTAGTGTTACGAGTGTGTTACAGTGTTGTGTTGATAAGTGTGTTAAGAGTGTGTTAGCGATGACACTTCAATGTTTCTAAGAGAGAGTAAAAGAGGGCGTGTTAAAGCTATTCCCCCTCCCCACTTTTTCCCTCTCCATCTCTCTCCCCCTCTCTCCTTTACCTCTCTCTCCCTCTCTCTTACACCACAGATCCAGAGACACTCAGTATATTAGCCCTCTCATCCCTCTCTGATCAACCCTGTCATCCTCATCTGTTAAGTTTGGGTCGAAGCTACTATACCATCCTCACCAACGGCACCTACTACCACCTGAGATCCCTCGTCTGCAATTACTGTTCGATATCACAACCTCATCCAGCCCATTCGACCACATAAGGAGCACTATAAGAACAGAGGAGGAAGAGCAGGAAGAGGAAGAGGAGGACAGGAAGAGGAAGAGCTTCAAGTCAAACCAAAGTATTGACAAACTTTATCCCCAGCGAGAATACAACAAGACTCTTCAGGGAGACCTTAGTTGGTTCAGGCCAGAGTCCACACACCAGAGTACAGGGTCAGGGTAGAGTCCACACACCAGAGTACAGGGTCAGGGTAGAGTCCACACACCAGAGTACAGGGTCAGGGTGGAGTCCATACATCAGAGTACAGGGTTAGGGTAGAGTCCATACACCGTCATGCCAGAGTCCATACAAGTTACAGTCACAGTGAGTCCAGACTGCCACCAAATTAGTATTAGAGTAAAAATTCAAGAGTTCAGGATACCATTAGAGTCCAAACTACCCCCTAGAGTATGGTTTAAACTACCCTCACCTTATGGTTCAAGCTACCCCCCGTGAAGTACGGTTCAAACTACCCTCACCCCAGAATGGTTCAATCTACCCTCACCCCAAGGTTCAAACTAAGTGGGAAGTCTTAACCCAAGTTAGTTGTTCCCAGCCTGACTCATTACGAGGACGGGACCTGACTAAAACCCAATTAAAAATAGTTAATGACTCGCGGGTCACGAGTCATTTCAAGAGGTCCTCTGAGGTGACCCACATCAAATTAAACACAAGATACTGGATAAATATAAATGGTTTTTCACACCAATTTATTGTTACTCCTGTGTGTGTGTGTGTGTGTGTGTGTGTGTGTGTGTGTGTGTGTGTGCGTGTGTGTGTGTGTGAGAGAGAGAGAGAGAGAGAGACTTACTCACTAGTGGATTTATCTGTCACAAGCTGCCTGTAACCTGCCAAATCAACTTGATATGACCTTCTAAAAAAAATGTAATTAACCTAAGCCGAATTTAACTAAGTCAGCAGCTATAAAAGTGATAATATTCCCGTCACACACACACACACACACACACACACACACAAACTGAGGTGTATCCACGGTCAAGCTTCACTGGACCTCCCCCTCCCTCCTCCTCGTCCCCATCCCCTCCACCCTTCCACTAGTTCCCCTCCTACCCCTCCCCCCCCACTTCCCCAGGCACGTAATACTTCCTGCCCGAGATAAGGATTTTTCCCCGCTCCCTCCTCAGGAAATAACCAAATTCCTTCGCACAATTACTCGGAAAATGGGAAGCTTTGAAGTCTGTGTCAAATTTGTGTTGATAATCTAACACACGCCGGGGATATTACACCTGAGAGCGGTATCTTTTAACTACCTTTACACCTTTATTATAAAACAGGTAAAGTCCTCCACGAATAAAATAAATGTAACTAAGAATTTTATTTTTTTTTTACGTTTCCATATTTTTCTTTTTGTTTATTTACCCAAAACAGATTTTTTTTAAGTGTCCGAAAGTGGTCTAAGATTTAAGTATTGAAGAAAAAGTTTAGGTTTAACTATTTTTAAGCACAAGAGAAAATTTTAGTGAACTCTTATAAAAAAAGATATATTTTATGAATCCAAAGCAGAATCTTTTTTTTTTAATTTTCCAAAACAAAAAACATTTAATCTTCAATTTCAATTTTCTAAGTAACAAAAATAAATGATTTATAAATAACTATAACCATTTCTGTGGTACTATTCCAAAGAGATATTTTCTTGTACTAATTCCTCAAAATAAATAAAAAACACCCCTTACCTATTCACTCAAAACTGATATATTTTACCATAAAAAAAAAAATCTCGTTTCATAAATTTTCGAAAATAAACAAAAACTTATCCAAAAGAATAAATTACGTTTTGTTCAATCTATCAATAAAATTTAAGGTTCCACAATAAACACAGGCATAAAGGAAGGCAGGAATCATCAAAGGCCGCCGAATGGTTCAGGATACTCGGGGAACAACACCCACATCACAAGATTAAATTGCCCCAATCTTTACGGCTACAAAGTACAAAGAGAAAATTAAGAAAAAATAAATAAATAAAACACGAGGAATTCTAAAGGTGGAGAACAGTGATTTTGTGTGTGTGTGTGTGTGTGGGGGTGTCTAGGTCAACGGTGTGGTTGGTGGTGGTGGAGTTGTTTAGTAGTAGTGGTTGATGATGATGATAGTTAGTGATTGTGGCTGGTAGTTAGTGATTGTGGTGGTGGTGGTTGCCGGCCCAGAAGTGTAAAGACGACATGGTAGGGGTGACTTGGTTAAAGAGTGATGGTGAAGTGTTGGTGGTTGTGGTGGAGTATTGGTGGAGTGGTGGAGAGGGCCCCTAAACATCAACGTGGCTTCAGGGTACAGACAGGCCAGAGGAATACCGAGATACAAAAAAAAAAAAACGAAAACTATCTCGGTGAACTTTCATAACCCTGACCTGTACTCGATGCTGGAGGCCAGACAAAGAATTTATAATTTCCTGATGCTGCTGCCCGGGGCCACGGCTGTAGACACGCGAGACATGGCCGGGAGATGGGGGCAAAAGGGGGGAGATTTGGCCGGGAGATGGGATAAAAAAGGAGGACATGGCCTGGAGATGGGGAAAACAATGGGGAAATAGCCGGAAATGGGGGAAATAATGAAGAAATAGCCGGGAAATGGGGAAATAATGGGGAAATAGCCAGAGATGGGGAAATAATGGGAAATAGCCAGGAGATGGGGAAAACAATGGGGAAATAGTTGAAAATGGGGAAGCGTATGAATAAGGACCTACACAGAGGGAGGTAGACAAAAGAACTAAAACAGACCAGGAAGAGAGAGAGAGAGAGAGAGAGAGAGAGAGAGAGAGAGAGAGAGAGAGAGAGAGAGAGAGAGAGAGAGAGAGAGCAGGAGACGAGAAGTGGAAAAATAAAGACACGGAAACGGATGAAGAGGAAGGAGGGAGAAACGGGCTGAAAGAAAGAAAGACAGGTTAACCAGGACGGAAAGAAGAGGGAGAAGAAAACAAAAGGAAAAGGGTGTGAGGGGGAAAGAGAAGGGAAACAGGGGGAATAAAAGTGAGTTACAAATTGAGAAGATGAAAAGTCGTAGAGATAAAAAAAGGTAAATAAGACAGAAGATAAAAAAGAAATGGAAGAGAGAGAGAGAGAGAGAGAGAGAGAGAGAGAGAGAGAGAGAGAGAGAGAGAGAGAGAGAGAGAGAACAATAGATCTAGGGTGGCGGGAGGAGAGAGAGAGAGGGAGGGAGGAAGGAAGGAATGTGGCAGGGAGGACAAGGAAGCAAGAGGGAGGGACTGAGGCAGAGGTAGGGAGTGGGAGGATGGAAATGAGGGAGGGGGTGTGGACCAGACCGAGAGAGAGAGAGAGAGAGAGAGAGAGAGAGAGAGAGAGAGAGAGAGAGAGAGAGGAGAGAGAGAGAGAGAGAGAGAGAGAGAGAGAGCGCACCACCACCGATGTAAACACTCTTTCACTCATCTCACGTAAAATGCACCAAGCGGTAAATTGGCCTTTTAAACTGTATAAGATAAAGTCCTCATGTGTTGCTGCCTCTCTGTGATGTTCTTAGCTAAACCTTTCCTTGAGAGTCTGCAGTGCCCGGGGTATCTTGAGGGGGTGGGTATCTTAGTGTAGGAGTCTTGATGTGGTGGGTAATAATAATAATAATAATAATAATAATAATAATAATAATAATAATAATAATAATAATAATAATAATAATAATAATAATAATAATAATAATAATAATAATAATAATAATAATAATAATAATAATAATAATCATAATGTGACGATATGGGTCTCTATACACGGTTCTGAAATAATCTACGGTCTTTACTACCCACATTTCAGTTAGTCTCCACATTAAAAATAAATAAATAAATAATAGCAAAAACATAAGCTTTCTCCGACTACAACATCACTACCCTCCGACTACAACACCACTACCTTCCGACTACAACACCACTACCTTCCGACTACAACACCACTACCTTCCGACTTCAACACCACTACCTTCCGACTACAACACCACTACCTCCAACTGCCAACACACCACCACCTTCCGACTACAACACCACGACCTCCAACTACAACACCACTACCCTCCGCTGACTACAACACCACTACCTTCCGACTACAACACCACTACCCTCCGACTACACAACACCACTACCTCCGACCACAACACCACTACCTTCCGACTACAACACCACTACCTTCCGGACTACAACACCACTACCTTCCGACTACAACACCACTACCTTCCGACTACAACACCACTACCTTCCGACTACAACACCACTACCTTCCGACTACAACACCACTACCTTCCGACCCCCAACACCACTACCTTCCCGACTACAACACCACTACCTTTCCGACTTCAACACCACTACCTCCGACTACAACACCACTACCTTCCAACCACAACACCACTACCTCCCGACTACAACACCACTACCTCCCGACTACAACACCACTACCTTCCGACTACAACACCACTACCTTCCGACTTCAACACCACTACCTTCCGACTACAACACCACTACCTTCCGACTACAACACCACTACCTTCCGACAACACCACTACCTTCCGACTACAACACCACTACCCTCCGACTACAACACCACTACCTTCCAACTACCCTCCGACTACAACACCACTACCTTCCAACTACAACACCACTACCTTCCAACTACAACACCACTACCTTCCAACTACAACACCACTACCTTCCGACTACAACACCACTACCTTCCGACTTCAACACCACTACAGTACTTCTTCCTCCTTCGGTCTTTCATAGGTTTGCCCTTATTCTGTTCCTCCTCTTATCACCCCTTCGCTAATTCCTCCTCCACTCTTGACCTACTTTCTCTATGTGTGCTAATTCCTTCCTTTATCACTCTTCTTTACATCTAATTTCTCTTCAATACTTTACCATAAAATTTATATATAACAATCATAATTAATAAAAAAAAATCAATTACAATTATTATTAGTATCATCATTATCGTCTGTTAATAATGATTGTAATTTTTGTTTATGTAATGGTTTAGAAAGTATGAAAAACGTAATAACGGAGAAGATAAACATATTAACTACTACATTATTGAATGGTAAATATTTCTATAAAAATCATAAGAAAAAAATTAAAATAAATGAAAAAATATAAAGTTTAAGAAATAATGAAGAAAAACCGAGTCTTAGTTCCTGTCCCCAGCTAATCCTCTCTAAGAGTATGCTGCTTCTCTTCCTCTTCATCCTCTTTTTATGCTGCTTCTCTTCCTCTTCATCCTCTTTTTATGCTGCTTTCTCCTTCATCCCTTTATGCTGCTTTCTTCCTCTTCATCCTCTTTTTATGCTGCTTCTCTTCCTCTTCATCCTCTTTTTCCTCCTTGTCATCTTCCAACTCGACATATTTTCCCTTCTCGTCACCCCCTCACACTTCGCCCTCTCTCCTCCTGCTCCTCCTATTGTCTTTTCTCCCTTTCCTTCTCCTGCCCATTCTCTCCCTCTCTCCCCCACAACGCTCCCAATACCCCCCTCCTCTCCCCCCCCCCACTATCCTCGGGCCGCCACAGCACCAGAGGGACAATAGAGGGCAGTATCGTCGAGGGGGGCGGGGAGGAGGGCGGGGAGGGGGGCGGGGAGGGGAGTGGTACAAGAGACTCGCCCCCTGGACAAGCCTCAAGTCGCCTGAAGAGTATTATGGAAATGATGCCACAGGATCTGACCACACCGCCGCGCCCTGTCTCTTTCTTCCTCATCCTCCCCCTCTCCTACCTCCTCGACCTCCACCTCTTCTTCCTCCTCGTCCTCCACCTCTTCTTCCTCCTCCTCCATCTCTTCTTCCTCTTCTTCCACCTCCTCTTCTTCACCTCCTCTTCTTCCTTCTCCCCCTGCTCGTCTTCCTCCTCCTCCATCTGTCACTGACTTGGCTGCTTTATGCCTAAGTCTCTCATGCATGAAGACGTAGTTGGTGTTGGTTGTTCCCTGGTTCCCTTCGTCAGCCAAGAGACCGTGGTTGGCTATGGTTGTTACAGTCCCCCCCCCACCTTCCCGTCTCTCAGGGGGCCGTAGGGAGTTCCCCTTATTTCCAAGTTCCCTCTCTCACCCTGAAGGCCGCAGATGGATCTATTGTTTTTCACGACGCTGGTTCTAGTGTGTCAGGGTTTCTTCCCCTCAGAGACCGTAGTTGGTCCTCCAGTACAGACATACAGTAATTACGTCAGCCAGGAGCCACGAGCATCTAACACACTCCTTAAGATCCTTTGTTGAAGATCACAAAACAGAAAGTATATATTAAACCTTATATAAACACAAGGATGAACAAGGACTGGTATTAGACTATATTAAGCCACACTTGAAAAAATATATATATAATCCCTGATGCGAAAAAAACACCATCAGTGAGATTAGGAGAGGCGGAAATGTAGTTGAATAAATGAATCAAGAAATGTCATAGATATTTATTAGTTCTGTTGTCTCTGGCCATATCCTGTGACCATAACCTTTGACCCTGAAGGTGATGCAGGTATAGAGGACTGTCCCTGTACCGAGTTTGGGGGTGAAATCTATATAGCTTTTTATATGGAGTTAAAAAAAAGCTTTAGAAAATTAGGCGGCTCGGTGCCCCCTACAGTTATCTGCCATTAAAAAAAAAAACGTATCTAATCCTCTTAGTCTGATGAGTGGCGTGTATACGGGAGACTACCACCACCATGTACACTTATTATCGATGTGACGCTAGAGACTTATGTTGGGAATATGACGATGAAAGATAATTCAGATTTTATGGTTTCTTCATCACCGTAAACACAGCTGTGAGGGCTAAACCTGTCTATTGAAATTCTTACTACGTTGAAGGGACGGAGTTTCCTCATTCCCTTCCAACTCCAGATCATCCCATTCCAGCCCTCCCCTCCCCTGCCCTCAGCACCCCACAGGAGGTGAAGGCGGCTGGTAAGCGAGACATCGCAGGGAAGGAGCAATAACAGAGATTGAAGGAAGGTGGATATGATCTGCCGCGGCTCCTCGCCTCCCCCTCGCTGGCTTAACACAGCCCAACTTGGCACTGGTGCGGAATCTTAACTCCTCCTGAAGGCGACGCAACTGGCGGGGTGGTGGGTGTCACTTCCACCTGGCACGATTTGCTTCAGACTATAACCATAATAGACCCGTGAGGAAACATGTGTCGCCTTACTTCACAGGTGATCTTTTTTTTTACTCCCGTGATAGACCAGCAGAGGTAACACACGAGAGTATGTTCGCTGAGGGGCAAAATTAAGTAACGAGTGACCACGTTGCCTCTCGTGGGTGAGTGACACTCCCACCTGTGTGTGTGTGTGTGTGTGTGAAGGGATAAACCAAGACCAGGTCACCACCTCTATAGGATGACGCCGAACGATACAGTGGGACCTTCCTCCTCCTCCTCCTCCTCCTCCTCCTTCTTCTCCTCCTCCTCCTCCTCCCCTTGGTACTCATTCCTCTCTTTATTTCTTTCTTCCATCTCATCTTCACCTCTGCTCTTCTCTCTTCCTTACATATATCTCCCTCTTTACTGCTACAGTTCTCTCTTCTTGGTTTCTCACTTTATTCCTTACTCCTCACCGGCCATCTCTTATTGTATTTCCTTTCTTGTCTCCTCTTCCACATTTCTTCCTCCTTCGCTCCTTGCTTGTTCCTCTCTCTCTCTCTCTCTCTCTCTAATCCCTACCATCAGTACTAATGAACCTAACATCACACAAAACCTGTTAATATTAGAGAGAAAAAATAAATAAAACCACAGAAATATTCACCATTAACACTACAACATAACGTTAGAGTCTAGTTTGCCAGAAGGACCTGATATGGTAATTCTTATTAGATTCTATTAACATATTAGTCGGTAAAATATTTCAGTAACATCTTAAGCAAATACTGAGATAATTATAAGAATAAAATAAGGAATGATGAAAATAAGATAAATGAATAGAAAAAGGAGAGAAATGAAATGTTGAGTGTGCATACGGTTGAGGTGAGTGTCTTGGCGTGTGTGTGTGTGTGTGTGTGTGTGTGTGTGTGTGTGTGTGTGTGTGTAAAGCAACGTATAGCGAGGTATAGCAGGGTATAGCAGGGTACAATGTTTCTCAGTCTACCCGTGCACCAAACAACCAAGGAACTAGACTTACACTAAAAGGTCAAACATACATACAGTACAACGTGTATAGTGTCCTTGACCTTTACACGGGTCATGAAGGTCACGGTGGGAGGAGGAGCGTGGCGAGGCTCTCAAGAGACATTAATACTGAAGGGAACACTATACTGATTTAGTGCTTCATATTTTGGTCTTGTTTTAGGTGTTTGATGATGGTGGTGATGGTGGTGATGGTGGTGATGGTGATGATGGTGATAACAATAACAATAAAAAATAAAAAAATAAAAAAAATATATATAATAATAATAATAATAAATAATAATACACACACACAATAATACTTAATAAAAAAATATCGCTTTTTCCGTATGAATAAACTTTAACCACCAACAACTATATCCTACACCTGATATTTCTCACCATCCTCCACCCCACACACCCTAAAAATCTAACTCTTACTTAAGCGGATATAAGAAGATTTGCCGTCATCTCCCAGCAGGCAGTGTGGACCCGTGGCGTCAACATAAGCACAGGATTAATCTGGCTCTCCCCTCCCCTCCCACACCCCAACAAACACTTCTGATACCCATACTAGCACAGTACCTAACCTTTTCAGAGCTTCGTATATAAATTTTGTATATTTAATCATTGTAAAATCAGGGAAAGGTGTTTTTTTTTTTAATTCCCCCTTTAATATCACTAGTTAAGCTACGTTATCAAGTATGAATCCTTATCAAGATACGATTGCAAGAGACGACTCGAAAAGCAATCTATGAAGCATTAATCAAAATCCCTAACTCACTCCTATACTATTACTACGACTCTGTTACCTCATCTTGACTGGGGATACAACACACACACAGAGGATAGCATTATCTTCCCCCTGACTATACCTGAGGATGAGAGAACGTTACCAGTGTTAATGTCGACACAAATTTGGAGGTTTGTCTTTGTGTCTTACTTTAAGCTGAGGTGTTAAATAGAGAGAGAGAGAGAGAGAGAGAGAGAGAGAGAGAGAGAGAGAGAGAGAGAGAGAGATCGTATACCTATTTCTGAAAATATGAAGTATTGGAACAGCATGATCAGCTAATGCGAGAGAGAGACGCAACAGGAGGAGGAAGAGGAGGAGTAAAAGGAAGAGGAGAAGGAGGAAGAGGAAAAGAAGAAGAAGGAGGAGGAATATAAAGAGGAGGAGGGGTAGGAGGAGGAAGAGATAGCCAGCCAGTTTAAGACCCAATGTACCCAAGACTCTCCTACTCCGCCTCCGCCCAGCACCCCTCCACGAGATGAACTGCACCCCTCGGTCTTTACTCCTCCCTCCGCCACACTCCACCACTCAAAAACTTGGGCGACGTCTGGCCAATTGATCTTCCTATCTCAGGAGTCGGAGGCGAGGGTCTACGAATCAAGGGGGGGGGGAAGAGGGGAGAGGGGGGAAGGAGGGGGTAAGAGGAGTCTATGCATCAAGGAAGGGGAGGGGAGATGGAGGAGTCTGCATCAAGGGAAGGAAGGGGAGATGGAGGGGCTAGGGGAGGAGGTAAGAGGGGTTTATGTATCAAGGAGGGAGAGGAGGAGGCAAGGAGGAGTCATGAACATAATCCACGTGGGGAAGAGACAAAAAAAAGAGGAAGGATAGGAAATGACACACACACACACACACACACACACACACACACACACACACACACACACACACACACACACACACACACACACACACACACACCAGCCATAACCAAAAACTACAAAAACAAAATCCATACAAGGAGTTAGGGCAGGGTAGTGCATCTTCTCCCCCTCCTCCTTCCCCTACCCCTCCCCTCTCTCCTCCCCCTACCCCTCCTCTTCCCTCTCCCCCACCCCCTACCTTGTCTTGTGTCCTTGTTTCGTGGGTATATAGTTGTTGGGTTGTTTGTGTTGTTGTTTGCGCTACTGTTGTTGTTGTTGTTGTTGTAATTGTTGCTGTTTGTGCTATTACTATTATTATTATTATTATTATTATCAGATTTGCGTATACAGACAGATTAACAGACATCTAGATAACGCTGGACACATTTTCATCATAATCTCAAAAAATCACACTCAGAAAAAAAAAAACACGAAAAATAAGACATAGACAATAAGAGGGATTGACCGTCCAGGTGTATACTGTAATAAATGATGCAGTGCGTACCGCGTTAGACGACCGCATGAGGTGTGTTAGAACCGAGAAATACAGTGAATTATTAGTGGCCTGTATTTCAGAGGTGGCGGTGCAGTCCCACACACACACACACACATTAGTCAGACCACAAGCGTTCACACGACACTTCACTAAATATAGAATCATGGAGGCAAGACACGACAATCTCGCTCTCTGACGGGGCCCACTGCCTCTACCAACACCTGTCACGGAGGGAGAGAGAGAGAGGACGACAACTTTTCATTATATATCTGGAACTATTCAAGGTAAAATATCACTTCACATTTTTCAAGGTTCTCATATTTCCTCATTTATTGATGTTGAGAGGTTTTTTTTTCTTCTCCTCTTTCCGAGTTTCTGAATGTTTCTTCTTCTTCTTCTTCACTGATCAAGAATGTAAGTTTGTCGTCTTACAATATTAATTATATATTTTCTTCTTCATTTATGGGTAATATAGGTGTTTCTTCAATGCTTTCATCCTCTTTACGGGTTAGGTTAGGTTGGGTTGAAGTATTGAAGAGGATAGTTATATTTATGAAGAGCGAGCGAGGGAGAGAGAGAGGGAGGGACACGGTATCCAGCTGACGGCCAGTAATGAATCCTTTTGTGACAAACGCACATAAATCATAGACTTCATTAGGTGGCGCCACTTGACAAGAGCGGCCGTAAAAACGTCACCTGAGTGAACCACTGTGTTTACCATGTGATCACCGGATTTATACTCTGTAAACATGTGTCGTGAGTCTACTAGATCCCCACCACCACGACCCACTACTGCTGGCTTAATTAAACAAATAAGTTGTTTAAACCAGGAGGCGGGGAGGAGGAGGGAATGGGGAGGAGGAGGGAGGGGATAAGAGGAGGGGGGGGATTCTGGATATGACAGCCGTGAGCACACTACTTGCCCAGCTGGTCCAACGCTTATATAGAATCCCAAGCGTAAATAATGTATCAGTTTCTCTCTGTAATTATTGAAGCATTATGATATGATATGAGCAGAAACCCTTCAAGGTGTGTCATCCCCATGCATATTCATTAACCTGGACGAGGAGTTTTACCTGACACTAATCAGCCAGTTGGTATATTGATTTTTTTTTTGTTTATTATGTCTAGTTAACGGTAATTATTTCTTTTTTATATGAATTATTATAATATATATGACGCCAGCCAGTCTAAAAAATATGTCTCTTTATGTCTTTCAGTATATCAGTGATAAGGCTTAAGGCTGTCTGGCTGGTGCGACTGTATCAGACTTCTCGGTTCATTTTTTCGGAACTTCACTCCCTCCACTTGATTCCTCCCATCCTATACAACTATAT
This sequence comes from Homarus americanus, assembly GCF_018991925.1. Lineage (NCBI taxonomy): Eukaryota > Metazoa > Arthropoda > Malacostraca > Decapoda > Nephropidae > Homarus > Homarus americanus. Next base: position 442,565 of record NW_024753943.1, read on the forward strand.
CTTATATCCGTCTAGTGTCGTCAGAGCTTCCTAGTCTACACCCAATACACCTGAATTTGTGTAAAGTATACATTATTAATTTTTCCCTTATCTCTTTTTTTTTAATTGTGTTGTTCCCTCGTCTTTGGAATTTGTTAAAATCCAACACAATTACACAATCTCTCACTCTCTCACACAACCTCTCACTCTCTCACACAACCTCTCACTCAACCTCTCACACAACCTCTCACACAACCTCTCACTCTCTCACATTATCTCTCTCTCTCTCCACAACCTCTCCTCCCCTCCACACAATCTCTCACTCTCACACACAATCTCACTCTCTCACCCCAACCTCTCCTCAACCTCTCCACAACCTCTCACTCTCTCACACAACCCTCACTCAACCTCTCACACAACCTCTCACTCTCCCACACAATCTCTCACTCTCACAGAATCTCTCGCTCTCTCCACAATCTCTCTCTCACACTCTCTCACTCTCACACACAATCTCTCACTCTCTCACTCCTCACTCTCTCACACAACTCTCACTCTCTCCACAACCTCTCCTCAACAACCTCTCCTCCCCACACACAATCTCTCACTCTCTCACCACCTCTCACTCTCTCACACAATCTCTCCTCTCTCACACAACCTCTCCCACTCAACCTCTCCACACCTCTCACTCTCTCACACAACCTCTCGCTCTCTCACACAACCTCTCGCTCTCTCACACAACCTCTCACTCAACCTCTCACACAACCTCTCACTCTCTCACACAATCTCTCACTCTCTCACACAACCTCTCACTCTCTCACACAATCTCTCACTCTCTCACACAATCTCTCACTCTCTCACATTATCTCTCTCTCTCACATTATCTCTCTCTCTTTGCAATTCTTACCTTAATCGTCTCTCAGATCATAAGCTCTCTAACCATTCCTTGTCTGTCCACCAACACACATACACACAACATACACACAACATGCACACAACATACACACAACATACACACAACATACACACAACATACAGAACAAAACTTAACATTACACATAAATCATACTCTTCATCCCTCTTATCCAGGTGTACTATGGGGTCACCTTAATTATGGGGTCACCTTAATTATGGGGTCACCACCTTAATTATGGGGTCACCACCTTAACTATGGGGTCACCACCTTAATTATGGGGTCACCACCTTAATTATGGGGTCACCACCTTAACTATGGGGTCACCACCTTAATTATGGGGTCACCACCTTAACTATAGGGTCACCACCTTAACTATGGGGGGGGTCACCACCTTAACTATAGGGTCACCACCTTAACTATAGGGTCACCACCTTAACTCACCACCTTAACTATGGGGTCACCACCTTAACTATGGGGTCTTAACTATGGGGTCACCACTTAACTATGGGGTCACCACCCTATGGGGTCACCACCTTAACTATAGGGGTCACCACCTAATATGGGGTCACCACCCTATAGGGTCACCACCTGGGTCACCACTATGGGGTCACCACCTTAACTATGGGGTCACCAGTGTTGTATTACTCCTCGTCCTCTCCCTTCCACCTCCTCCCACTTTTCCTCCCTCCTCCTCTTCTTCCTCCTCCCACCTGGACTGTTATGATATGGGTATTATGTTTAGTTATGGCTACTTTATTTATTTATATTTTTTCATATGTCGCGTCAGAGAGAGAGAGAGAGAGAGAGGAGAGACCTCCCATCATCAAAATATAACAATAACATTATTTTCCACACAATTTCACACACACACACACACACACACACACACACACACACACACACACACACACACTATTTTTACCTACACAGTGATGTAACTTGTGACTGTATCTTCAAGAACACCTTTTTCAAGTCATCGATCCGAGGGTCGCAGGTGTGGGGGGAGAACTTGGGAATTAAAGGTGTCACTTACTTAAGACACTCTCGTAGGACACACTTGGGCATCAAAGGCGTCACTCACTCTCATCCAAGTCACTCTCGTAGGACACACTTGGGTATCAAAGGCGTCACTCACTCACTCATCTAAGTCCACTCTGTATCAAAGGCGTCACTCACTCACTCATCTCACTCTCGTAGGACACACGTATCAAAGGCGTCACTCACTCACTCATCTAAGTCACTCGTACACACTTGGGCATCAAGGGGTCATCTTGGGTATCAAAGGCGTCACTCACTCACTCATCTAAGTCACTCTCGTAGGACACACTTGGGTATCAAAGGCGTCACTCACTCATCTTAAGTCACTCTCGTAGGACACACTTGGGTATCAAAGGCGTCACTCACTCACTCATCTAAGTCACTCTCGTATCACACACTTGGGTATCAAAGGCGTCACTCACTCACTCATCTAAGTCACTCTCGTATCACACACTTGGGCATCAAAGGCGTCACTCACTCACTCATCTAAGTCACTCTCGTAGGACAAACTTAGGCATCAAAGGCGTAACTCACTCACTCTCTTATAACATGTTAATTTAAACTAAATAGTGTTAATTTTACCTTAAGAGAATATATCACGTTAACCTAAGCTACAGTAGTTACAGAATCTATATCCTGACCTTAACTCACTCAAAGGTCCTCACATAGCCTAACCTAACCTTAATTCACCTTAACTCATTCAAAGGTCCTCACCTAACCTAACCTAACCTAACCTAACCTAACCTAACCTAACCTAACCTAACCTAACCTTACCTAACGTAAACTCATTCAAAGGTTCTCACTTAACCCATTAACAAAAAATAACCCTACAGAGGTTACAGAAGCTTCAACTAACTACAAAACTTTTTCCTTCAGATTTTATCGGCTACAAGGTGGTCCGCCAGGCTTAGAAAAAAAAAATCCCTAATCATATGCAAATTTATGCACATTCATTAGCATTCACTAAATATCCCAGGAAAATAAAAATAATGATTCCAGCTCCTGTACCTAAAACCTGGAAGCAGTCTTGAGTTATTATTTTTTTTTATAGTCAAAATGTGTAGACGTTAAGATATGTTTATAAGATGGACGGAAATTATATAGTGAAGATATTTTTGGAAGGGGAATTGTGGTTCTTTTGAGAGAGAGAGAGAGAGAGAGAGAGAGAGAGAGAGAGAGAGAGGAGGAAACACTCTCTCGGGAGCCATCTAAATCCGCTCTCTCCTGTGTGGCATTATCCTCTTTCTTCTCCCTTCTCCCCCTCCTCCTCTAAATAATCATCACCCATTCACTCCCTCTCACTCCTTCCCTCCCTCCCTCATTTCCTTCCTCTACCTTTGTGTTTCCCTTCTCTCTTCCTCACCAATAATTCATATTTATTACAACTTTCTTCCTTAATTACCCCGTTTGTTTCTCATTCTTTTCCATTATTTCTCATCCCATTATCTCCATTCCCTATTTCTCAGCCATCTCGTCGTGTTTCTTTTCTCTATTCTACTCATTTTCTTCATTCATTTCTTACAATTTTACTCCGAGTTAATTTCCATTTTACAGATCTAATTACAGGTATATATGTGGGCAGGTTTCTTCTGTTACTTGGTAGATCGACGGTGGATTTGTTGGTCGATAAGTGTTTAAGACTGACTAGTGTGCCGTTGACATGTGTGAGAGGAACAGCTGAGGATGGAAAACATATATAAACTCGGTCGACTCGCGGTTACACAGTGTACGCTTCTATCAGTTCGGCTGCAGGTGTTGTACGAGGCGCACTTACAGGTGTTGTACGCGGCGCTACTTACAGGTGTTGTGCGAGGCGCCACTTACAGGTGTTGTGCGAGGCGCCACTTACAGGTGTTGTGCGAGGCGCCACTTACAGGTGTTGTGCGCGGCGCCACTTACAGGTGTTGTGCGCGGCGCCACTTACAGGTGTTGTGCGAGGCGCCACTTACAGGTGTTGTGCGCGGCGCCACTTACAGGTGTTGTGCGAGGCGCCACTTACAGGTGTTGTACGAGGCGCCACTTACAGGTGTTGTGCGCGGCGCCACTTACAGGTGTTGTGCGCGGCGCCACTTACAGGTGTTGTGCGCGGCGCCACTTACAGGTGTTGTGCGCGGCGCCACTTACAGGTGTTGTGCGCGGCGCCACTTACAGGTGTTGTGCGCGGCGCCACTTACAGGCGCCACTTACAGGTGTTGTGCGCGGCGCTACTTACAGGTGTTGTACGAGGCGCCACTTACAGGTGTTGTGCGAGGCGCCACTTACAGGTGTTGTGCGAGGCGCCACTTACAGGTGTTGTGCGCGGCGCCACTTACAGGTGTTGTGCGCGGCGCCACTTACAGGTGTTGTGCGCGGCGCCACTTACAGGTGTTGTACAATACACAACCATCGTAGAGTGTAAACAGCCCAAAAAATCTTCAACAAGTCGTAAATTAGTTCGTAATTTGTTCACAGGTAAACCCGCAATAACTCAACGACTTTACCGGCTGACATATACCGTCGGAGTGTAGACGAGCCTTGACATGAAACATAACATTTTAACTATTTATGAATTAATTTTCATAATGTTATAACAATAAAAGCAAAACACACACACACACACACACACACACACACACACACACACACACACACACACACGAGATCGTCTTTATGTTATCAAAAAAATATTACATCGCCAACTATGAAAACAATGGCGGGGCTCTGGGAACCTGTAGCGGCTCGCGCCCTCAGGCTACACATATTGGGGAAAAAATAAGAAATAGAAACTAGTTGGGGAAAAAAATAAGATGGGGTTGGAATAACACTGACTTTATTCCAAGACTTTATTCCAATGTCTAGGAACGTTACTCTTTTTTTTTCTTCCAGGGAAATACTTTTTTTAATTCCAGGTCGGGTGTTTACCTAATGTCTCTTTCTTACTGGGAACAATATCTCCTCTACCCTTTGGAATGGTAGTTTTTACTTCTCTTCGGGTCCTACTTTACGTCCTAAAGAGGTAAGTCTTCTCTTACTTTCTGGGACAAAAGTACATTGTACTCTCCTCCCAAAAAGGTACCTCCGTTATTTCCTACAAAAATATGTAGGTACCTCTTAGTCTTGAAGCATAACTTAACTTCCTGGAAAAGTACCTCCCGTGTACTCTAGAAGGTACTGTACCACTTTAAAGTGCAGACCACCTCCACCACTAGTACCACCACCACTACCACCACCACTAGTACCGCTACCACCCACTCCATCACCGCCACCTTCCCGCCACCACCCTTAAGTTTCACGACTAAACCATCTCTAGTCTGAGGGAAATAATTCTCACTGTGGAATTAAAATACTGCTTACACTGACGACTATTTTCCCAGCCCCTTGAATAAAAGAAATACGCAAGGAGCGGGTCTGGCTAGGCTGGGGAGGACCGGAGAGAAAATACGGCCCCTTTCTTATTATTACGCCGAGCACTTCCTGGAGAAATAAGTCTCTCTCTCTCTCTCTCTCTCTCTCTCTCTCTCTCTCTCTCTCTCTCTCTCTCTCTCTCTCTCTCTCTCTCATGGCGAGTCCTCATTCTGTTGTTAATATCATGAATGATTATTACTACTCATGGTACTTTTTATAATTCATGGGTAATATGATGAGTGTTTAATATTTATGGTCAGTCTTTCACTCATTTGTCTAAACTTGATAGATAATAATAATAATAATAATAATAATAATAATAATAACTCCCACTCACTCATCCACTTCCCGCTTACCCAATTTTTAACTCCCTACCTGCCTCCCTCACTCACTCTCTACACCCCCTCACTCACACATACTCTGCCATCCTCACTCCATACCTGCCATGCTCGCTCACTCACTCTATATCTCCCTCACTCTATATCTCCTCCTCCCCCCTATACCTGCTTTGCTTGCTCCCTCACTCCCATCCCCCTTTACTCCCTCCCTCCGCCTTCTCTCACTCACGGCTTATTGGGGTCACCTCTAGTTTAAACTAATTCATCTGATGATAGTTGTCCTCTTCAAGCTGCTGCAGTTATATAGCCTGGCCATAGATTACATAAAGAGGGTAGATGACACAGTGCAGGTATGAACACTACACACCATATTCGTGCAGGACAGGTCAAGAACAGTGCTCTTTCGTTAAAGCTGTACTGACCAGAACTGACCAGACATGATTTCATCCCGGGTGTAACTAGGCAAGGTATTGTTGACAGGTAGACCCTCATCCCCTTCACAATATTGGGAAATTGCAGAACATCGCTTAATTTACTGTGCTGGAAGATCACTACACGCGGGGTTAATGCTGATGCTGGGTATCTAACCTCTGACAGACCCTTATAACATATTAAGCTGTGTCTAAAGCTGACAACAATGCGTTACAAAGCTCAAAATTTACCACAGTGTTATAGCGTGTGAGGTGAGAACAGAACCAATCTCATAGTTCACTGTGTCATGAGGTGATGCGCTGTGGCAATGAGCTTCACGTCCAACTTGTGGTAAATATCAGATCAACTGTTTAGGACTGCTGTGAGTGATTGATTACTGGAAGTTGAGTGATGGACGGAAGACTGAATGTAAAGGTCTTTTTAAAATGTTCAGTCTCATTTTGAGGAGAAACTTGATAACGTATGATGAAGGTGTGTGTGTGTGTGTGTGTACAATACAGCGTGGAGGTCGACCAGCCTAGTGTAAACGGCAGAACAATACAAATGTAATCTACTTGAACGTGAAGACATCATTCATTATTTTGATTCTAAGGTTTAATTTAGTATTATGATAGTAGAATTTTGTCCACGGGAAAATTCTGTATTCTGGAATTTTTCTTGAGGGGTTTTCCGCCAGCCCCCCTCCGCCTTGTGTAGCCACGAGTGATCTGGAGTGGGCAGAGGCCACGACCGCCGCCTCTGCCTCACCTTCCCTCCACACACTACGCCTCTACGGCTTTAAAAAAAATATTCAACAACAGCGTTTTTCTGCACCAACCAAAAACCAAGTAGCTTCCAGAGAGTTTACTAGACAACACTGGCCCAGAAGAGATCAATAATAAGGAGAGAAGTCTTTTTATATTCAATGGTATCCCGATGCAATTATTCACCGCCGCTCACAACGCCGTACGATATGTTGGGTGGAGGCCTGGGGCGCCACCGAGTGCACATCGATATATAAACCGGTAATCGCTGTTCTCAATCCTTCCTATTGCATTGCCTTTGCAGTTTATTTTGAAATATTACACGACCCCCTGCAAGAATACGAAAATAAACACACACACACACACACACACACACACACACACACACACACACACACTAGACCATTAACTACACAATGTGGGATGAAGGATCGCGAGCTTTTTACGTGTACTTGGCTCCAACTCTCCGAAATTATTGGTTTACTCGACTTCCTTCCAATTCACTCCTTTTTTTTTTTTAACTGACGTAAAAGGGAACTAATTAAATTTTACACTGGGGGAAGCCTCTTTAAATACCCAAAAAGGAGAAATACACCGTTGCAGCACATAGTAACGCTCTCACAATAAGCTGATAGTAATCGTTGTTTGGTAAATGGCGAGTTATGTTAGGTTTGATTTTTCTCAAGGCTTTCTACTACTCTCTTGTTTTCGGTATAATAAGCTCCAGGGAATGTGGGCTCGGTAGTACTTTATTTCTAACGTCTGTACGAGTAGCAAGGCTCTAGGAAACTCCTCATATGTAAACAGAAAATGCTATTAAGAGCGTTACCGTTATGGACAATATATTACGCTACTAACATTCACAGACAGATATTCGTGGAATCGTTGCAGTCCAGAGCTACAACAACAAAAAAAAAAATCCCAAATGCTGGACCGGAAAATGTGGAATTGTTCGAATATTCTGGTCATGTGAAAGATGCATTGAATTCATATGAGAAATAACAGCGTGAAATATTGATATAAAGACGGACATATCTAGCGGACATTGGGAGGCAGGACACGCGGGAGGAGGAGGAGGGAGGGGATGCTGCCAGACGAGGGTGTTAAGCGTAATGTGGTGAGGAAATGGGAGGAGGAGAAGAACTGATGTAAATGGAAAAGTGTGAGGAAAGAACGATTGAAAGGCGGTGCTGGAGGGAGAGAGAAAAGTAGTGGTGGAGGTAAAGATGAGAAAGATGGTGGTGGTGGAGGGAGAGGAAATGTTGGAAGAAGGTGGTAATATTGAAGGCGTTAGAGAGTGGTGGTGAATGTGTTGGAGGAAGGTGGTGGTGGTGGTGGTGGTGGTGGTGAAGGAGTTGTTTGAGTAAGGTGGAGGACGGGATGGGCGGAGCTTGTGGGAAGATGACCGAGTGAAAAAGCCGAAAGGAAATGTCAAGTGAAGAGGAGGAGGAAGAGGAGGAGGAGGAGGAGGAGGAGGAGGATAAATAACAGAGGAATAATCAAAGGTACAAAACACACACACACACACACACACACACACACACACACACACACACACACACACACACACACACACACACACACACACAGACAGCACCATTGTCTTACTAAATGCTGTGATATATAAGAAAGTCATACCCCATTCTCTACTTCACCTGGGATGGAGACAGACAGACAGACAGACAGACAGACAGACAGGCAGACAGACGGGGTATTATGTGTTGTGACGGGCAAGAGGGAGGGACATGTTCAACAAGAGGTGGATGTGAGAGAGGGACTCTGACTAAGTGGGTGAGAGAGGGGAGAGCAGGAAGAGGGGAGAGAGGAGGGCAGGGAGAGAAGGAAGAGGGAGAGAAGGAGGGGCAGGGAGAAGGAAGAGGGGAGGAGGGGCAGGGGAGAGAAGGAAGAGAGAGAGAGGAGGCGCAAAGAGGAGGAATGGGTAGGAGAAGATGAAGAAGAAGAGAGATATAGAGATGAAGAATCAGAGGAGAGAGAGAGAGAGAGAGAGAAGACAAAGTAATAAGGCTCAAGCTAAAACACAAAGAAAACAAAAATGGCGTCAAAGCTACAATACGAGACTACTGTAATACTTAAAAAAATACTGTAGGCTAAAAACTTCGACACAGGAACTTAAAAGAATATACATGACTTGCCTGCCAGACGACCTACTAGGAGGAGCCGACCATCGCTGTCTCACACAATAACCAAATAGCTTAATGGTGACTGTGTGTGTGTGTGTGTGTGTGTGTGTGTGTGTGTGTGTGTGAAAAACAGTATTGCACAGTTACAAAGGTTGTTTATCAGACCCGGTGGTGAGGATACTGTGGCGTTGAGTGTTACAGAATATTTCCATTACATTGTTTGTTTAGTTCTGTACATAGAAGTTTACTTAGCTACTCGGTGCGAAATGTGGATACTATTATAACATGCCGGCTATCTTACCATCAGAGATAAAGTGTAATGCCATTCAGTGTAATTGGCCAGTAGTACTGTAGTGTGGGTGGTGGTAGTGTGGGTGGTGGTGGTAGTGTGGTGGAGTGATTTGTGGTGAGTGTGGTGGTGAGTAGTGTGGATGAGTGTGTGTGTGTGTGTGTGTGTGTGTGTGTGTGTGTGTGTGTGTGTGTGTGTGTGTGTGTGTGTGTGTGTGTGTGTGTGTGTGTGTGTGTGAATAATCTCATTATATACCCTACCCTCACCTAACATTAACAACTATTTCCTAAACTACGTCTTACACAGAAACGAACGACAGTACACAAAGAATAACCCAAACACAATATAAAAGATGAAGAGGAGGAAGAGGAGGAGGAGGAGGAGGAGAAAGAGGAGGAGGAGAAAGAGGAGGAGGAGGAGAAAGAGGAGGAGGGAGTAGAAGGGAGTGAGGGAAGGGGAAAATGTATTACGAAGAGAGCCACTAGACAATTGGTGAATGAAGGGAACAAGCAAGCGAGGGGGAAAAAAAGGACTGTAGTTCCCTCTGACCAGCTATTCACAGTACCCCTAATTTTAATATGTTCACCCAGCGTTACTTAAGGATTGATCCTATGGGGCCGAAAGAACGTGTTGTTGGATCTCTCTTTCTTCATTGTTTACTTTCTAATTCGTACTTTCTCCTCTTCTTTCTTATTGTTAATTATCTTTCTTTTTCAAATTGATTACTTTCTTTATTTTTTTCTTTCTCTCTCATTAACTACTTTCTCTCCCTTACTAAATAACTACTTTCTCTCCCTTACTAAATGACTACTTTCTCTCCCTTACTAAATGACTACTTTCTCTCCCTTACTAAATGATTACTTTCTCTCCCTTACTAAATGATTACTTTCTCTCCCTTACTAAATGCTTACTTTCTCTCCCTTACTAAATGCTTACTTTCTCTCCCTTACTAAATGACTACTTTCTCTCCCTTACTAAATGACTACTTTCTCTCCCTTACTAAATGATTACTTTCTCACCCTATCTAACTACTCATCCCTCCGCCCATTTGTTTTCTTCTGCTTTCTTTTACTCTCATTTTTACCCCATTTTACTTTCCCTCACTTCCTCTCTTTCTACTCTCCCTTCTTTTCTTGTTATCTACATTTCCCTTCCTTCTTTCCTGTCTGCTTTCCCTTCCCTTCTTGTTTACTTCCCTCCACGTCATTTCATTCTTTTGTATTCCTCCCCCTCCCCCTCCCTCTCTCTCTCCTTCCTTCCTTCTCCTTATTCCCTCATCATCGGCTTGTGCTTTATCTCCTCCACTCCCTCAAACTCATTCTCTTCTCTTTCTTTCTCCTCCATTCCCTCAATTAATCATCTCTCTCCCCTTCCACCATCATCTCTCTCACTTCAATCTCCTCTCCCTCTCTTCTTCTCCTCCTCCTCCCCCTCTTCTTCCTTCTCTCTCTCTCATTACCTCACGTCAATTCCCCTCATCTCGCCCTCCCCATTTTGCTGGAAAGGTGGGGATGGTGGGGGGGGTGATAATTAGCAGAATAAGAATGTACCCTTCCCGCACCACCCTCCATCCCACCCTCCCTTAAAACCTCACTTCACCTTCTAAGCCTCCCCTCTTGGCTCACCCATTACATCTCTCCCACCCACCATCTCCTTCACCCCCCACCCATTACATCAATCCCCCTATCTACCTACCCCTAAACCTCCACCTCTCCCACACCCACCATCTCCTATACCCCCACCTCCTCCACCCCCCACCTACTTTAACCCCACCCATTACATCTCTTCCCACCCACCTCCTCCCCCACCTCCACCAACCATCTCTGTAACAATACAACCTATCATTACCCACCAAGAATCGCTAAGGTAACATGGTATTTGGCCAAGAATGCTGTTCTATTCCGGGAGGAGGTGCCCAGCAATGGCGTCTCTCTATCACCCATCATAAGAAGATCGTTGCAAACTGGGTTATTTTGGGGGGTCACCTTCCTTGTAAAATTTCTACTTACTTTTGCAATGAATGTAAGAATTGCTTTTTCCTTTCCCCACCCCATTTTTTTTTATCCGGTGGCGATAACAATTGTTTAGATAAGTGAATTTTTAGAAGTGTTTTGTGTTAGGTGTTTTCATGTAAATTTTAGTGTAGTGTAGTGTAGTGTAGTGTAGTGTAGTGTAGTGTAGTGTAGTGTAGTGTAGTTTTGTGTAGTGTGTGTGTGTGTGTGTGTGTGTGTGTGTCTAGTGTCAAATCATCTTAGATCATCATTATCAAGCGTAATTCAAAGGTAAACAGTGTCAAAGGTCATATAAGGTCACATTCTCAAAGGTCATATAAGGTCACATTCTCAAAGGTCATATAAGGTCACATTCTAAAAGGTCATATAAGGTCACATTCTCCAAGGTCATATAAGGTCACATTCTCAAAGGTCATATAAGGTCACAGTGTCATGGATTATCTAGGTCAAAGGGGGAGGGGGGAGGGAGGAGGGGGCACATGACAGTAAAGTCTCCCAGTCGGTACACTACCCAGTAATGACCCGCCATCACATAAAACACCACACCCCTGATTTGGATCTTAAGGAGAGAGATGATGTAAATTTAATCTACACTCCCTGAAAACAAATTTCCCCCAAGAGCCATTTTGCTGTCGGACATGCTGATAACACACACTCACACACACACACACACACACACACACACGCGTACACATAGATAGATATATAGATTTAAACCTCTGACACTATCAACATATATCTAACTTCTAGGAGAGGGTTAACTAATCTGCTTTATTTCGTGAATTGTTTTTTTTTTTTTTGAGAGAGGGCGGGTATTTTGATATTCAGTGTATGACCAAAATGACTATTTAAGTTTTGTTCTGTGTTTGGGAAATTTGGGCCCGAACTGTACCTCTTTGTGGGTATTTGTGAACCACCTAATACTACTACTACTACTACTACTACTACTTGAACACTTGGGGTACACATCATACACGTCTTTTTCACTGGAGATTGTAACCCATGATTGGTGGATTGTGAGGTCAGCCCTGTATGATAACTACTCCGCCGCCGCACCCCGTACCTACGAGACCACCTGTCAGTCTATTACACATGGACCAGCTGTCAATTCTTACGATGAATTCACTTGCAATCTCACGGCCGAAGCCACCTGTCAAGCCAACTAAGAAGAGACCACCTGGGGAAGGACTCATCTGTCGGGCGAGACACACCTGGGACCAAGGCTAATTAGACTCTGCAGGAAGTTGTTGGATAAAAATAGTTAAGCTGTGCTGAGGGAGCCCCAGGAGGGAAACAATGAACTTTGGTACAACTCTCCAGTCTCACATTATCAAACAATTAAACAGAGTTAGTCTGTTACTGATAGATGGTGTTTGGCACTTATAGGTTGTGGCACTGATAGATGGTATGTGACACTGGTAGCATGTGGTATTAACACATAATGTGGTACTAACAGATAGGTGCCACATATAGGCACTTACATATAATGTGTGGCATTGATAGCGTGTTACACTGGCATAGTGTGTGTGGCACTCAGTGTGACACTGATATGTGACACTGCTGATATAGTGTGTGGCCCTAATATTGACAATAAATAATGGTGTGTGGCACTAATAAATGATGTGTATTAATTATATAGTATGTGCCACTGATAGTGTGGCATTGACAGTTCATTTTGTGCAAAGCTAGATAGACGGTGTGGCACTGATAGATAGGTTAAGGCACTGACAGATAGTGTGTGCCACGAATGAGTGATGTGTGGCACTGACAGATTGAATGGAACGACTAAATAGTAGTTTTACATCACTAACAGAGTGTGGAGAGAGATGGCACACGGTGGTTTGGTCACCATATACAGTATGGCATTGTGGCACTAGAGTAGGTTGTGGCACTTGTGTTAGGTGTGACACTAACAGATGGTGTGACAATGACATACGGTGTGTGGCAATGACAGATGGTGTGTGTGTGTGTGTGTGCGTGACGTTAACAGATGGTGATGATAATGAAAGATATTGACGGGTGGAATGTGGCACTAACAGATGGTGATGACAATGACAGATGGTAAGTGGCAGGGGCAGATGGCATGACACTGGCGGTATAGCAGTCATACATACACAATACGGCACCAACTCATAACCTGATACACGAAAATCCCGGACAGTATGCATAGATGTTTATTATGTATGTATGTATGTGTGTGTGTGTGTGTGTGTGTGTGTGTATGTGTATGTATGTGTGTGTATGTATGTATGTGTGTGTGTGTGTGTGTGGAGAGGGGGACTTAGCAGTTTACCACCCCACTCACCGCCCATCCCACAGGCCGCCGCCCAAGCCATTCATCCCACCCATTTTACCTGGGCAATTTCACCCATCCCTCCTATCCAAATTAGTCATTTTACTATCTACTATGTAACTTTAAGACTGCAATACTCCGACACTCTTAAAAATCACACACACACACACACACACACACACACACACAAGGAAAGACGTACATGGCAGAGGACGCTTGCTATATAGGTGTGAATCCGCGTAAGAGGGTGGCAGTACCTTATGACCACGACAAAGATCAGGAGAGTGGGAGAAGACGTATGTTAGATGTTTAAAGTGGTGAGGACACGAGGCGACAAGGAGCACCACCACAACATACGATATTCTCCAGTTACCGATAGTCAAGTGAAAAATCTCTTGTTTCTCTCTAAGTTACTTCATCTGCCAACCTGCACTTAAGCCAACAAAAACGTAACCAAAAATATGGAAACATGCAGCAGTAAAGAACAGGACGTCTTATGTTAGGTGAAGGAGGAAACAAGATAGTGAACGGCCACCCCAGTGAATAGTGAGAAACTGCTGATGTACAATAACAATGTGTAAGTTTCAACAGCTCATGTAGACTGACCCCCCGAAAAATGGTGTCAGTCCTCTCTCTCATCATGAACCCGTGAATCATGTCCCAGTGAATCCGAACCAATCACACAGGGTACCATCTATGGGTTCATATGGGTTCAACAGTCTGTGATGTCTCGGATTCACAGGGTTCATGGATGAGAGAGAGAGAGAGAGAGAGAGAGAGAGAGAGAGAGAGAGAGAGCGAGCGAGAGAGAGAGAGAGACAGAGAGAGAGAGAGAGAGAGAGAGAGAGAGAGAGAGAGAGAGAGAGAGAGAGAGGACCAACACGGCTTTGTTTGGTGGTGTATAATAACTACATGTACTAGGTCTTAGGATTATAAACTACAATTCCGTAAAAGTTTCATGAAATTTAAAAGTTTTGATAGATATTGGAGACAAAATTTAATATCGGAGGTAAGGAACGTCGATATTGTGAAGGTGTTTATATATCTTTCATGGATAGGTAAAACACACACACACACACACACACACACACACACACACACACACACACACACACACACACACACACACACACACTTCAACGTTCATAGTATACATTATTCACCTGAGATATGACACAGGCAAGATTATACAGATGTTTTTTCTTCTCATCAACAAACACAGCGACACACAGATAAAAACAGCTTTAAAACTAAATAGTGACGTACAGGTTATCTCCTCTGGTGTAAAAATCAAACAGTCTGAAATTCTAGTCTAGTAAATCATGAACATTTGTATATATATAAAAAAAAAAGTTTCGAAATTTCAACATTGTA
>NW_024753943.1:460000-632500 GCF_018991925.1 Homarus americanus
TGTGTGTGTGTGTGTGTGTGTGTGTGTGTGTGTGTGTGTGTGTGTGTGTGTGTGTGTGTGTGTGTTTGTTGCCATGCTTTAAAACATTAACGTGTCTCAGTACCAGCCGATCCTCACACAACCACTGCCTTTGTCCTGTAGGTAAAGAGATTCACTTAAATTATTCCTTTATTCTTGAACTTAAGAAAAAACCCAATTAAATGCAGGAACCTTTATGATTCTGAGTCCCACTGTTCGAACCTTAATTGAATCATTGCTCTTATTGTTCGAACCTTTGAGAATCAGCTCCGTATTTTCGAACCCTTTGAGATTCTGAATCCATCTTATTCATGAATTTAGCCAGATAATATTTTTTAATAGAGATAAAAAGACAGACAGACAGACAGACAGACAGACAGACAGACAGACAACCATCTAAGTGGCAGTATCATGTAACTCTTGTAATAATGACGAGAGGATAACAACCATCTAAGTGGTAGTGTTAGGTAACTCTTGTAATAATGACGAGAGGATAACAGCAGGTAGCGATAGAGAAAACCCCACAAGTAAAGCCCATTAAACCTTCATCACATCCCGACATACAAAGTGTACCTCATTACACGGTGCACCTGTGTGAAAACTGATAGCTTTCTCCTGCGTCTGGCCGCTGATGGGGTGCTCGTGGATTTTTAGGGGGAGACGTGAGGGTGAAAGACTGCAGTATAGGCACGGCCAGCCATCCCTTGACGTGGTGCCATCTATCTAGTACCAAAATGGCTGGCGGTAACTATCTGATGGTAACTCTCTTTCTCTGGTACCAAAATGGCCGGCGGTAACTATCTGATGGTAACTCTCTCTCTCGGTACCAAAATGGCCGGCGGTAATTCATTCACCAGATATGCTTCATTTAATACCTTTTAATTTTACAAAACAGCAATTAACATTTAATTAAGTTGTATATAATTATAGGTATATTATATCTTGCATCAAATCACTTGACACTTACGTACAATATATTTCTTGATAATTAATAGTCGTAATCTAGTGTAGAAAATTACCTGGTCTTCCATACTTAAAAAAATCTCCTTACCTGTTGAAGTACAGTCGCCTGCACTTATACCTGGTACAGTGGCTGATGCGTTTTGTAAGATGTGGCACCTCTGTGGAATGTTTATCTAGCATCCTTAGTCTGGTTACTATTGTGGGGTTCCTTTATGATTTTTATTTTCTTCATTTCTCCCAATTTTAAAACAAACTCTGATAACACTGTCACGAGAAGAAAAAAATATATTAGTTTTTCCTATTACCATATCGAAGCCACTTTATCTCTTATCTACTCTTGTCTTCTCTACTTTTTAGCTTTTCTTTTATGTTATATACTGTAGCAGCTATATTGTCTTCATTTTATTCTCTTACTAAATACCACATTGTTTTCTGGTCATTTCTTCCTCTATTAAAGACATTATTCTTCTATTTCATCAAGTGACGTTATAGAAAGCTAATATACTAATCCTGTTTTAACCCTCCAGGAAGTTCAAGCCTTAAATTTTCAGCCAATTTCCTCCACAGAAGCTAAACACTATTCCCACATCGGTTTTCATCAGTACCCCCCTTACAGCTGGTCAATTTTTATTCCGTTTTCTACCATCAACAAAGCCATTTTTCCTTATGAACTAATTTTAACCCCTCGGGAGGTCAGTATTTAATTACGCACTTAAGGAAGCCAAGCATCTTTTTTTTTTTTATTCCTCCCAGAAAACCTTTAGGAGACCAAATATCTTTTTTTTTTTTTGTATTTTTTTTCACCTTTTTTTCCCCTCGGCTAAGATTTTTGGCGGCGCGTGTTCATTATACGAAGGGCAAACAGTTTTCGTTGGAGGAAGCGTTTGACAGCAGGCCAGCCGCGAAACTGCACTTCAGAGGGCGCACCCAACACCCGGCTTTGATAGGTAGCGAGGGACGCACCACCTATTTCCACCTACTGGCTTAACCCGGGGATTTACCTACTTTTTTTTTATCCGGTAACATCAGGCTTGGTTTCACTTGGCGGCATCAGGCTCTACTTGGATCTATCTGGCTTTACCTGTCTGTCTGGCTTCACCTGTCTCTCTACAACTTAGGTCGAGAGAGGCAGCGGAAGAGGAGGAGAGGAGCGGAAGAGGAGGAGAGAGGCGGAAGAGGAGGAGAGAGGCGGAAGAGAAGGAAACAACGACGACATAAAGAATAAGAGAGGGGACGGAGGAAGAACAGAGAAGAGGGCGAAGATTACAAGGCAGGAGACGGAGGAAAGAAGGAAGCAAGGAAGGAAGGAAGAGATAAAGGGGGACAGGAGAAGGAACAGAGAAGAAAAAAGAAGGAAGAAATCCACAGGAGGAAGAAGGAAGGAAGGAAGGAAGAAAGGAAGGAAGGAAGGAAAGAAGAAATAAAGAAAAGGAGAAAGAATCAACACTGAGACACTCCCTATTTTTATCAACACTGCAAGTACACTGAAACAATTCCTATTTCAATTAACTATACTGAAAACTCCCTATTTTTACAGAAGAGGAATAGGAGGAGGAGGACGAGAAGAAGGAAGAGGAGGAGGAGAAAAAGAAGGAGGAGGAGGAGGAGAAAGAAGAAGAGGAAGCTATATAAACAATTAATATCCATCATCAAGAGACAATACTCTCTCGGACCTCTCCTCTCATCTCCTCTCCTCCTTAATGGTAACTCCTCGATAGTCTATTTCTGAAAGACATTCCCTGCACCTCACAACTTCCATCAACTGTACTTGCTCAACTTTCTACTCCCACCCTCCATGGTACAAACTTGACGAAACAAGGATCATTCATTTCCAGAACCAATTTACTAATGACCTGAATGGATTACTAAAGAGACATTTTGTTTGCATTTTTTTTTATCACGAACTTGTAAATAATAAAAAAATTTATCTTGTTTTCAATCGCTGAAGCAACACAGGACTTGAGAGCACCATCACCATCCATCAACGACCACCATCACCACCAACCATCACCATTAATACCATCACCATCTACCAGACACCATCAACAACCCGCCCCCCCCCCCACCAATCCCACCAACCATCACCACCAAACACAACTACCACCACCACCACACACCATGACCTCAACTTTCACCCTCAGAAGAAAATAAAAAATTGCATAAATCCATCAAGACTTTTGAAACAATACTGTGCAGAAACCGGATGATGGACACATATGGACGTGCGTAAAATCACAAAACAGGATTTACCGGATTGGCTGTTGACAAAAAAAAAAATTGGGTGAGTGATGGGAGGAAGATAGGAGAGGAAGACTTCAGTGATAACGGGATGGGTGTGGAAGAGGGGTCAGATGGAAGAGGTTAAGAAAAAGGTGTGAGTGAGTGAGTGAGTGAGTGAGTGTTTGTGTGTGTGTGAGTGTTTGTGTTAAAGGAGGAAGAGTAGGGAGAAAGGATGGAGAGAGAGATGGGAAGAGGAAGAGTGAGAAAGAGAAAGGAGAATAACGATCGAGAATTGAAGGAAACTGAGTGAGAAGCAGTAGGGATAAGACCTGGAGACAGAGGAGGGAGAGAAGTTGTAGGAGAGGGAGTAGGAGGAGAAGGAGGAAGAGAAATACTAGTAGGAGTAATAGGAGTGGGATCAGGAGGAGGAGGACATAATGAACGGGCAATAGAGGTGTTCGGTGGAAGTGAGGTCAAAATAACAAAAGATGGCCAAAGACACCGAGGCGCAGTAATCGGCACGACGGACTTCAAGACCGAGTACGTAACGGGAAAGGTGAATGAGTGGGTTAGGGAAATCCAAGCTCTGTCTGATATTGTTAACACAGAGCCACATGCGGCTTTTGCGGCATTCGCCCATGGAGTCAAGCATCGCTGGAACTACCTGATGCGCACTACTATCCCTGATATCGGACCCCTCTTCCATCCTCTGGAAGAAGCAATCAGCATCAATTTCATTCCCAAATTAGTGAAACACCCTCACTTAACCCCAGCAGAAAGATCACTCCTTGCACTACCACCGAGACTGGGAGAAATGGGATTGACCAATCCAGAGGAGATTGCTACCACTGAACATCAAAACTAAGTTAAGCTCACGGCAGCCCTCACGGACCACATAATAGTTCAGAACGCAACACGGGAGGTGGATACCAGTGAAGTAAACAAGATTCGAAGGTCCATTACGACAGAACGACAGCACGGCCAAAGTTATAAGTTGCAGCAACTGTTGCTGCAAGTACCAGAGAATTTGAAAAACAAAGTAGCTATAGCACAGGAGGTGGGCGCCTCGAACTGGTTATCTACGTTACCGATAAGGGCAAATGGTTTCAGTCTCAATAAACAAGACTTTACAGATGCCAATGCTCAAAGGTACGGTAGGCCAGTAGAAGGTTTGCCCTCCCAATGCGTGTGTGGCTCTTTCTATGACGTCGATCACGCCATGGTGTGCAAGAAAGGGGGCTTCAAATGCATTAGGAATGACGAAGTAAGGGATCTCACAGCAAATATGTTGAAGGAAATCTGCCCAGGGTAGAACCGACCCTCCTTCCATTGGACGGTGAGAATTTCCAACATAAGATTTGAAACACATCCAACGAAGCCCGTGTGGACGTCAGTGCTCGAGGATTCTGGACGCGGGGACAGCGAGCCTTCTTCGACATCAGGATTTTTTATCCCATGGACGCATGTCACCGTAACTTAGCTCTCGATGCTAAACACAGGAGGAACGAGAACGATAAGATAAGGGCATACGGGGAGAGAATTCAGAACGTTAATAAAGGCAGCTTCACTCCTATAGTGTTCACAATCTCTGGTGGGATGGGATCAAGTGCAAGATGCTTCTACGCCAGACTCGCGGAGGTGCTATCCGAATAGAAGCAGCAGCCCAGAAGTTATGTTACAGCCTGGATGAGATGTCGACTATCCTTCTCTCTCCTTTGGTCGGCTTTGCTTTGCCTCAGGGGAATGAGAGCTTCGGCCCCAAAGCAGACAACAGTTGCAGATATTGACTATTAGGCTACAGTCACTGAATGTCGCATAGATCTGCGGCTCAACTAACTCAACACAGCTAGGATAGCTACTTATGTATTAGGATATTTAATATTAAGGTAATAAAATGGCGACGAATGTGTGGCTATTGCGGGAGGCTGGAGGCCACGTTTAAAAAAAAAAGTAGTAGTAGTAGTAGGAGGAGGAGGAGGAGGAAAAGAGGTAAGAAGAGGGGCTAGAAGAGTCTGTGGAAAGCGAGGGGGAGAAGGAAGTAAAAACAAAGAGCGAAAAAGAAATCAGGAAGAAGAATAGAAGGAAAAAAGGAGTAAATGATAACCAAGGAAGAGAAGGAGAACCCAAAAAAGAAAAGGAATAGGAACTGAAAGACACCAAGAGGAAGCTAAGCGTCTTGTTTATACACACAACACAACACCACCAAGAAGAAGAAGAAGAAGAGGAAGAAGAAGAAGAAGATGAATTCAATAACAACATAAGCTATAACAAGACAAAAAACTTCACTGTAGTGTTTATATGTCAACAAAGAAATTCCCCAAATACAGTCGAATTTTGATTGGTCAGGAGGGTATCACAGGTCAAGCCACAGTTAAAACCTCATTGGTCAGGAGAGAATCACAGGTCAAGCCACAGTTAAAACCTCATGGGTCAGGAGAGAATCACAGGTCAAGCCACAGTTAAAATCTCATTGGTCAGGAGAGAATCACAGGGCAAGCCACAGTTAAAACCTCATTGGTCAGGAGAGTATCACAGGTCAAGCCACAGTTAAAATCTCATTGGTAAGGAGAGTATCACAGGTCAAGCCACAGTTAAAATCTCATTGGTCAGGAGGGTATCACAGGTCAAGCCACAGTTAAAACCTCATTGGTCAGGAGAGAATCACAGGTCAAGCCACAGTTAAAACCTCATTGGTCAGGAGAGAATCACAGGTCAAGCCACAGTCAAAACCTCATTGGTCAGGAGAGTATCACAGGTCAAGCCACAGTGAAAACCTCATTGGTCAGGAGAGAATCACAGGTCAAGCCACAGTTAAAACCTCATTGGTCAGGAGAGTATCACAGGTCAAGCCACAGTTAAAACCTCATTGGTCAGGAGAGTATCACAGGTCAAGCCATTCAAGCCAAAGTCAAAACCTGATGTATCGATTGAGAGTAGAGTCACTATCATCAGTTAAGTCTCTATGTTGTGGAGGAGTTTCTGGTGCTGGACGTCCTCTTTAACTGACCTAATTATCTTGACCTTTGAACCTCTCCCTACCCCCCTCAGCTCCCCCCCCCCTTTCCTCGAGCCTTCTAGAAAATCAAGCCAACATTCGCCTCATCTGTAAATTTTCAAGGGAGTAAAAATATAGATCCTAAAACACTGTACTTGGGAGGAACACAACAATGCCTAAGTACACAGTGCCAGGAATACAGTGCCAGGAACACACGAGGAGCAGGAACCAGGTAGAGGCATTAACCTGGGGGAGGAAAGAGCGGCGGCACAGCTCCAGGTCGCTGCACCAACTAGACGAGCCAGGAATGTCCCGTCTTCAGATTATTGCTACATACCCTCCAGCCCTCACTGCCCTCTCCTCCTCCCTCTCTTCCTGCTTCTGCTCCCTCATCCTCTTCTTCTTCTTCTCCTCTTCCTGTTGTTACTGTACCTTTCCTCTTCTTTCTCTTCATATTCTTACTATTATAGGTGTGCTCTTTCCTTCCCCTTCTCCTCTTACTTTTCTTTCTGACCCCTTTCCTCTCCTCCTCCCTTTCTTCCTCTTCCTACAGTACCCTCACCTACTCTTCGGTCATTCTTCCTGTTCCACCGCCTCCTCTTCCATCTCAAAACCCGCCTTATCAACCAGTATCAGGTCCATCCATCCCTCCCAGAGAATTTTCATCTCACCGCCTCCCTTTCTATTCCACAAAGGTATCCTATTCCATCGACAATACATAAACCTCTGTTCCTTTATTTCTTCCCGTTTTTCTTACTCCATGTCTTTACCGTCCTTCTTTCCCGTCCTTATCCCTGTCTTTCTTCAAATTCCTAACAGTATCGTGATTATTGTATCTATATTTCATTCATAGTTCTGCCTCACCATTTCGTCATCTCTTATTACAAACTTCATCTTCAACTTACGTCTGAAAATAATTTATGTTTTCTCCCTTTCCTTCTTCCCTCCTTCCTTATTCCTCGTCTTCATCCATTTACTGCATTATCTCATTCTTGTTAATTCATAATGCCCTTCTAGTTCCTCTCTTCTCCTCCTCCTTCTGTCTTCCTTCCCTCCTTCTCTCTTCATCCCCCTCTCCCTGACCTACCTACCTACCTGCCCCCGACCCATCCTCTCTCGCGTCACCTTAATTAGCAAGACACCTGGGTTCAAGAGGGTGACCTTAAAGTCTCTCTCTCTCTCTCTCTCTCTCTCTCTCTCTCTCTCTCTCTCTCTCTCTCTCTCCACACGCACACACACACACACACAGTGGTCAGGAGAGACAGGCTGAATTATTGATGAGCGGAGGCAGGTGAGTGGAAGTTGGTCTGAACATCACCAACCACCAATATACATATGGTATTACCTCTCTGTATACATATACTTGATGCCCACCGTGTATATTGTCCCCCTCCCCCCCCTCCCTACTCCCTGCCTGAATAGTATATATATTCATCAAAATATTATGGAAGTGTTGCAGAGAGGCATTAAATATTGTATATACACGTAAGCTGAAGGATTTTGTGTGTGTGTGTGTGTGTGTGTGTGTGTGTGTGTGTGTGTGTGATGAATTCTCCCCTTACACTTCACTGCCTATGCGTCTGTCTTTATTTACGTCTCCCGTCTGTTTCTGTCTCCCGGTTTATCAATATTAGTATCAAAAGATCTTGTTGTCTCTTGTCTGTCTATGCGTGAGTGCCTGTTTATCAGTGTGTAGTCGTGTACCATATTCTAAGTCATTCTTTTAAGCCATTTGCTGCTCTTACATCCTAGTCTATTTTCTATCTGCGTCACACACTTGCTTCTTGCTTTAAGTTCCTTGCGTCCTAACTTTTAATCATAGTTATTTCTTGTTTAGTGCACGAGGTAAAATATGAAATCTGGGAAAGTTATATTTTGAAACGCTGTGTGGATATTTTCCTAAATTACTGGAATCACAGCCGAAAGCCGATTTGGTTCAAGTACTCATGGTGGTGAAGTCAGCCGATGTGACGTCAAGTAACATCAAGTAACACGACAAGATTACTGAGGATATGATGGCCCGGATTTATATAGTTGAAGGTAATTTATATTGTTTGTATAGATCACCTGAAGATTAGCCCCCATAAGCTTATTTCACCTGATAATTGAATAATACCCTACTGAGGAACGTGCAGGTGACCGGAATAGTCAATGGTTTCTGGTCTTTCTGGAGCGGCCTTAAGTGATGTTAATTATCTTACCTGTGTCTACTATTCTACTCTTACCTGTGTAATTGTGTTTTGTCATGGTGATGGTCAATTGTGCTGGTAATATAATAAAGAGTCAAGTGAGGTCATGAGGTTGTTTCAATGATGTCATTTTTCGGGGTCATGCAGGAGCTTCAGTGACATCATAATGAGGTCATGCAATAATTTCAGTGACATCATTTGGGCTCATGCTACAGTTTGTGATAGAGTCACGCTATATTCCCAGTGACTTCATTTGGGGTTATGCTATAGTCTCAATGATGTCATTTAGGCTCATCCTACAGTTTATGACATCATACTGGAGGTCATGCTATATTCTCAGTGACGTCATTGAAGAGTCATACATTACTCTCAGTGACGTCAATTAGGGGGGTCATGCTCTAGATCGTGACGTCTCCTGTTCGTTATATGAAGGTTATTGAAGCAGTTTAACAGTAGCTACACCTCGTAAACAACAACAACAATAGTGACGGCCTCGTAACGTGTAGGGCGGGAAGGAACACACGGCCAGCTACAACCCGTGTAATCTAACCGTATAATTATCTAGCTTATTCGGGACCTGATTACTGAGGCTTGACAGTTACTGGAGAGAGAGAGAGAGAGAGAGAGAGAGACCCATAATCACTCACTCCTCCTCATTCTCTCTCACACATACACACACAAGACGAACCCTTCACTCAGCCACCCTCAAAACTATACCTGGGGGAGGAACTCAAGGTACACACACACACACACACACACACACACACACACACCACGACACGACACCCGGGGGAACACAGAGTCATCGTTGAGTACTGAGGCTAACGACCCTGTGTCCTCTCTCAGGGCCTGAAACTCGAGGGTCACTGGAATATATATAACAGGGACACATCCAGGGGACTGAGCGAGTGATAAGGGCCTGAGCGAGTGTGACAAGGGACTGAGCGAGTGTGACAAGGGACTGAGCAGGTGTGATAAGAGCCTGAGTGATAAGGGCCTGAGGAGTGTGACCTGAGTGAGTGACCTGAGTGAGTGTAACAAGGGCCTGAGCAGGTGTGACCTGAGCGAGTGATAAGGGCCTGAGCAACAAGGGCCTGAGTGACCTGAAGTGTGACAAGAGCCTGAGTGAGTGACAAGGGCCTGAGCAGGTGTAGGGCTGCCTGAGGGTGTGAGGGCCTGAGCGAGTGATAAGGGCCTGAGTGAGTGAGGGCCTGAGAGTGTGGGGTGAAGGTGTGAGCAAGGGCCTGAGCAGAGTGTGATGGGGGCCTGAGCAGGTGTGACAAGGGCCTGAGAGTGATAAGGGCCTGAGTGGTGATAAGGGCCTGAGCAGCCTGAGTGGCAGGGGCCTGAGCGAGTGTGATAAGGGCCTGAGCAGGTGTGACAAGAGCCTGAGTGAGTGACAAGGTGTAACAAGGGCCTGAACAGGTGTGATAGGGCCTGAGCAGAGTGTGACAGGGGCCTGAGCAGGTGATAAGGGCCTGAGGAGTGAGGGCTGAGCAGAGTGTGACAAGGGCCTGAGCAGGTGTGAGGGCCTGAGCAGGTGTGACAAGGGCCTGAGCAGGTGTGACAAGGGACTGAGCTGTGATAAGGGCCTGATAAGGGCCCAGCAGTGTGACAAGGGCCTGAGCAGGTGTGAGGGCCTGTGATGAGTGTGATGGGGCCTGAGCCTGTGACAAGGGCCTGAGTGTGACAAGGACTGAGCGAGTGTGATAAGGGCCTGAGCAGTGTGACAAGGGCCTGAGTGAGCTGAGTGAGCCTGAGCAGGTGGAAAGGGCCTGAGCAGTGATGCAGTGATAAGGGCCTGAGCCTGAGCCTGTGAGAGAGAGAGAGAGAGAGAGAGAGAGCGTTGTGACACATTCATCCTATACAAGAAGACCAGATGAAAGACTTGAAATAAAATAACATAAGAACATCGACTAGAGGTAAAGGGAGCTACAGGCAACTTGAAGCTGATGAAACTCTTCCTCCCTCCTCCTCCTCCTCCTCCTTCCCTCCTCCCTCTCCCTCCATCCCTCCTCCTCCCTCCCATCGCTCCTTCCCTCTCTCCCTTCCTTTCTTCCTTCCCTCTCTCCATCTATCTCTTCCTCCCTCCTCCTTCCTCTTTTCTCTCCCCTCTCCTTCTCCTTCCCTCTCCCCTCCCATCCCTCCTTCCCTCTCTCCTTTCCTTCCTTCCCTCTCTCCATCCTTCTCTTCCTCCTTCCTTCCCTCTCTCCTTCCCTTCTCCCTCTCCCATACTTCCTTCCCTCTCTCCCTTCCTTCCTTCCTTTCCTCTCTCCATCCATCTCTTCCTCCCTCCTCCTTCATAGTCTTTTTCAGAAACGTAAGGTACAACTCCAGTAAATACCGGGTAATGAATGTACCATATATACAGTTCTTTAACCTAGACACATCAAAGAGCATTTATATTATATCTCCGTAATCCAAGGTGTGGGGTCAGGTCAGGTCGCCTACAAGCAGAGTTGGACAGTGCAGTAACCAATTAGCAAATGGCTTGTGGCAAACCAAACAGAAAGTCAAGTAGAAATGATGGTCTTGGTTGTTCCTGAACATTATGGTGGCTCTGTTTACAAATATAATTAATGTTCTGTAAATACACGTACACTAACATTAAGGCTGGAGGTGTGTGTGTTAGTGTGTGTGTGTGTGTGTGTGTGTGTGTGTGTGTGTCATTCTTCCTTTTATTACTCTAAATGACGTCATAAACTCACCTCTGAATATCCGGACAAAATCGTGTAAACATGAGAGACGAAAATTCTACTACCAAAAGTGTTGCAGGTTGCGCTTCCCTTACCCAGCCGCTGTGTATAAATAGGTCACTGGACAAGGCACTATGTGGGTGTCGGTACAGTGTCTCGAGGGTGGGTGTCGGTACAGTGTCTCGAGGGTGGGTGTCGGTACAGTGTCTCGAGGGTGGGTGTCGGTACAGTGTCTCGAGGGTGGGTGTCGGTACAGTGTCTCGAGGATGGATTATTATGAAACAATATCTTTTACCTCTATAGATCAATTTTGTAACTCTCTACCTCCTAATGTCTTCTCAACAGACTATGAACTACCCCATTCAATAGTAATTCTTCCACTATCTAAAAAATCAACAACTTTATTTATTCGTAAAAGAAGACGATATATAAATACCTACAACAGACTACAAGTTTTTAAGGCAATGCCAACATCATCAAGAGCTTTTAAATCCCACCGCCAGAGGGACAAACACGGACCAAATATATCTTAATGTTCTTGTCAGAGTTGTACGTCTTTATTTATATCTAATATACTATAGGAATAGCCGTGTGTCTGTTTGTCTGTCTGTCTGTCTGTTCTGGGCAGTTGAAACGGCACAATCGTTCTTCATCGAACTTGGTGGAAAAATCGCAAAAAGATCGTAGAGTGGAACAAACCTGGTCCCATGTTGATGGTTTCTTTATGAAGGCATTAATTAACCAGTTTATTTACGGAAAACGATGCAAGTCTACGGACTTGGCGCACCCTCATTCGCTGTACGCTGTCAGCCGGACAGCGGTTGCGCGGTAGCCAAGCACGAGCGTTCAAACTTTCACCGGGCACGAAGGGCCCGCGATCACTTATATACTCGACGTTATCATTGTACTCAAGGGGCTAAGTTATCGTACTCACGGTGGTTAAACACCTTAGTTATTAAAAATTATAACATCAACTGACTAAGACAATCACAGGAAGATCACAAGACATGATGGATAACTTCACCAAGGGAAGAGTATGGCTGACGTGGTAAGAGACGAACAGGAGGGATGAAGGGAAGAACAACAGAAGATAAAGAAGGCACAACTTACTGTAGCCAGGGAGGCCCAGTGCGTGTCGCCACCTCCCATGTCTTGGCTCTCACGTACCTACAGGAGGAAAATATTGGTAATTAATAATAATAATAATAATAATAATAATAATAATAATAATAATAATAATAATAATAATAATAATAATTCTACTATTACTCCTCCTCCTAATAATAGTACTACTACTACTATTATTATTATTCCTACTGCTATTACTACTAATACCACTGCTACTACTACTACTATAAATAATGGTTGTCCCTTGTGTAACGAGGATGGCCAGCCCATGGCCCACCTAAGCGTGAATTTGTTTAACGTATAGAAGCTGTCGCCAACACAACAACCACACTTTTAAGTTAGTGAGTTGCATGACCCAGTGTCAAGGAATAGTCCGAGAAGACCGGACAACTCGCCATCTGCACTGGCTAACCATTGCCCCGGAATACGATCCGCAAATCGAGTAACATCCAGGTTCCCAATTACTGCTGGGTAGACAGAGGCAAATGGTTTAAAGAAACTTGCCCATAGTTTCACCCTGCCCGATGATCGAACCCGGGTCCGCTCGCTTGCGAGGCGAGCATGATGACCATTACACCACAGGTCGCCACACTACGTGGTGCTACCACCACCACCACCAACTACTATTGCTATCTTAATACTCAAAATTTATATAATGAAACAACTAGAGAAGACAGTTAAAAAACTCACTCAGATGGTCGAAATCCCTTAGTAAAGACATAGAATTTATACCCTTATCCCTGTTTGTTGTTGTCAGTCGCTCACTCACCTGATATTATCTGCAACTGATTTATTTCTCAAAGGAAAAACAAAAGATACAATAGCAAAATAATAGACACAGTTTAAAGGGGGGGGGGGTGAGTGTTGCTTTATATAAATGGCCATTATAACAAACACGTTTCAGGGGTGCCATTATAATAACAAAAACACGTTTTATGTTAAGGGGTGCCAACATTACCACCTAACCTAACTAAAGTGATCGATTCAGTTTTTTATGAAAGACTCGACAAAAACAAAGACAGATTCGTTTTGTCTCTCTGTCCATCTGTCTGTCCGTCTGTCTGTCTGTCTGTCTGTCTGTCTGTCTGTCTACTTTCACGCTAACGTTAAAAATTTAGTCCGATCTTTATATAAAAAAATAATAATAACTAAGTACTGTACAATTTTTTCCCTCAATATGGGTCAAAAGTTTCCCGGGAAAATCGTAAATTTAATGAATTCTTCTTAACAACTTAACCTAACCTCATAATACACAAATTATAGCTCACAAAACTCACACAAAGAGCTCACAAAACTCACACAACAGTTATAGCTCACAAGACTCACATAACAGTTATAGATCACAATATTCACAAAACTATCCGCTAAGTAATAACTGGAACACATAACAACAACAACAACAACTAACAACAACCACAACATCACATAAGAACTTTCCCACAACCCCAGCGGGACAATTTTCCTTCACTTGGACAGATACAGACAAAATCATCCCTCGTATAATTTCCTATTGGACAAAATATTCATCCTAATTTCCCCTAACTGGACAGAATGCCACCATTTAATACACCATAACCACTACAATACACTATCACTACCACAATACACCACTACAATACACTATCACTATACTACATCACCATCATTACAATACACCACTACACTACCACAATACGCCCCCACCACTACACCACTGCAATACACCACCACAATACACCACCACCACCACTATAATACACTATCACCACCACAATACACCACCATCACCACTACAATACACCACTACCACCAACATACAGCAGTAAGGTTGAGTTGGCAGTGGGGGAGTGGAGTCGGGGTCGCCGCGAGGTTTGCATAGGGAGTTTCGAATCCCGCTTAATCCTCTTAATGTGCTGGGACGCCTGACTGCCCACTCCGCCGAGAACAACCTTACTCCATCCTGTGGCTGCTTGGGGGATGAAAGTGGTGGTGCCTACTCCATAAACCTTCTACCAGTCAAGGTGTAACACATGGTACCAGTCTAGCTACCAGTCACTATCAAGCTACCAGTCACTCTCAAAGTATCGTGCAGTAATTTCAAGTTACTTCAACTATGATGCTGCCAGTCACTTTTAAGCCTCCAGTCACTATCAAATTACCAGTCACTGTCAAAGAACCAGTCACTATCAAGCTACCACCCATAGTCATAATAATGTACAGTCTACTCCAAAAAAAACTATCTGTCAAAATCCTTCGTCCATTGTGTCATGTTTTTTCAACACAATTTTGTAAAGATAATTCTTAGAGTGACTATAAAGCTATAGTCAAACACTAAGCCATACTTGAGTTAGAGAATACTCCTGCTCCTTTACTAGCGTGACACCTGAGTACAGTGATACCTCTGTTTAACGGATTATATGGGAGAACGTAGTTCGTTATATCGTTGGGATAGTACAGTCCATTATATCGAGGTCCGTTAGATGTAAAACCTCCATATAACGGACTATACCCATAAGATTGAAGTTCGTTTAATGGAGGTTTTACAGGACTGTGAGTAGCCTAGCCTAGCCTAACGTAACGTAACGTAACGTAGCCTAACCAAACCAAATCATAGTAAACCAAACCAAACCATTCTGATGTTAACCATACCTAGACAGTCGTGTGTACAATAATATTTTACTTCAGTATTAGTTTAATGTTTACAGTAAATATTAAAGGGATATAGGAAGCCTTACCGTTGTTCATCCACCGCTAGTGAAGGAGACTTTACTCATGGTTAATATCGGTAAAATGTATCACAGGGTTAGGTTAGGTTAGGTTAGGTTAGGTTAGGTCGTATCTGAGGAAGGAGGAAGTGGTTGTGGTGTTGATGAGAGAGTTCTGGGTCAAGCGCTATTCATTACACCTATAGGAGAGGAGGGCTGGCGAAATTATACGTCTGGCGTTGTGGATCAACTGAATGCCTCTGCTGGCTTTGTAGTTATGACATGAATGTGTCAATTACAAAGGGGATTTTTTTTTAGTTGTGTGAAAGTAAAAAAAAAAATGGTCAGCACATTATTCTTATTTTCTTTGTTGATGTAATAGAGGCTGGTAATGAGAGGTAAATCACCTTTATAAAAACTATACGCCTCTCTTCCAACACCCTTTATCCACAAAAGCACAAAAAAATAGACAAATTAATACAATAAAACCCCCTTTATTTGCGAGCGGCTATTGTTTCCACCAACTAATAAGGGACAAAAAGTTTAGGATATTCAATTAATGATAGTTTTTTTTTTCCCATTCTTTTCATCATCTCTCCAGCGAGGAACAAACCTTTGACGACAACTTCAATTTGAGAAAATAATTGCGGCCGCGACGATGCTGTCCTGAACGACCACCACCGTCTTTGAGGAACAACTGGCAGGTCTGGCTGAGGGAATTAGCCCGAAGCTCCAGGCGACTTAGACCCTGTCCTCACCTCTCTCTCTCAAAAAAAAAAAAAAAAAAAAACTCATACGTTAAATTTTCCCCTTTAATCAAGACACTGGGAACCATTCCTAACTAGTTTACCAAAGTTTCGACATATGAAAAGACAGCAAAAATGACATCGAAATTGCACTGAGACTCTACCATACCCAGGAGTGTTCATTTACCTCCTTAGTTAAGAGATGGGATTAAAATCTACGAATCTCTGACAGTCCAGACCCAGAGCGGCATTACCTTACGATAATCTGGTCTGTCTGTCTGTCTGTCTACTACTTCAATATGGTCGTTTATAGATAATTCCTTGGTATGTTTGATGACCTTAAGTTAGTGGTAGACGAGGCTGGTCTTCTCACACGACAAACTTCCCGAGGCACCAATTATAATTCCTTCTGGATGATAACACACTAAACTCCCGAGAGGCGGTACAAGATATCCCCCTTCGCTAAATTCCTCGGACTCTGGAAAGCTTGAAGTTGGAGGCGACGTTCCAGCTATTCAATCTAATCCTCCCAGTTATAGGATTCCACTCCAGGTCTCCGATAAAAGAAATTAAGCCAAATCCTCCCCGACATTGGCTCTTCACTTTTGTTTAGTTTCAGCCTCCACTCGAGAGTCTGGTCGGGTTGGAAACTTTATCCGCTTATATCCAAAAACTTCCAAAAATCCACAAATCGTGTTTTTTTTTGTGTACTCAAGGAATATTCTCAAGAGTCGTGAGGCCAAATCCATGGAATTTTCTTCTTCAATGAGATTTTCACATTTGTTTAATATTTTTTTTCCCGGTGATAATTTTTTTTTATTTGTTAAGTGAATCCTCATTATTATTTCGATTTTTTTTTATAAATTTCTAGACGAATCCGCAGTTTGTGTCCAAAATGACCAAAATACAGAATTAGTTCCCCCATGCACTGTAATCACTGTCTGTTCCACACCACAACTTGCTCCAACAGTCGAGGCTAAGTGGTGGACAGCGGTATTTACTAGTGCGGAAACCAACAGTGTAGCGCCCCTGCAGGAGGTTGTCTCGTCCTCACTGCGGTTCACCAAGACCACCTCCAGGTACCCGGTGCTGCCTAACATCTCCCGGTACATATTTCCTCTAAAAACCCACAATTAACGTAGCTTTTAATATAATAGTACTGTATAGTTATTAATTTAGCTTAAAAAGGTATATGGAGTATTTCTCACTGTCAACGTCAGTGATTTCGTGAACTCGCGCAGAGGAGATCATCTAGTCTTTCCTGGGAGAAGAAAAGGTATACTTGAGAGAGTCAAGACACCAATACAACCCAACAGGAAACTTTTCTTCTCGTGTCCACTTTGGATCAGAAGAAACATTTACCGTCTAAGAGAAGATAAGCCTTGAGAGTCCTCCTCGTACATCCTCACTACCATAAATTGGGCTGAACTTGTATACCGAGACAGCAAAAGAAGTTGGATATTATTGTGGCAACATTCAAGGACTCACTCTCCAGTTAAGCACTAAACTGCCCTTCACCTCTCACCACTCTTTACTGATCTCACTAAATTCTGGCGTCAAGTTCTTAAGCGAGTCATTCTAATTCTGAACCATCTCAGTCGCTGCGAAATTCAAAGGAGGTGACACTTGTGAGGCTTAACGGTTTGGCGGGGTCCACCTGGTCATGAGGTTCTTAGCCCTGGATAGGTGACTTCCCCCAGTAACATAACCAAGTCGTGGGGGGAATGTAGAGAGTACATGTGGTGGTGGTGGAGGAAACGAGGGAGGAGAGGGGACAGAAACACCCACCAGATGGACACACGGGCGTGGTGTTGTCTCCCGCTAGCACAGGTTTTGAGAGCAGTCAGTTCATCTTTTACGAACACTAAGGGAGGGGAGAGATACTAAAGGAAACTGCATGTACGTGAAGTCTACACAATCTTTCAAGAAATTCACCACCAAGTGACCTTCAGAACTACAGTAGAAAAATCAACAACTGAATCCTATTAATAAGAAATAAGCTGAAAGATCAAGTAGTGTTCAGGAGTTTCAACAAATTTCAAAGCCAGGAAGCTAAGCACTTCCTATTCAGAACACATCCAATACCTCAAGACTTTAAGATCATCGCCCTACTTTGCATATCCCAGGCGATTATAGAAGCGACGTTATGCCCGCAGCGATTTGGCCATTGCAACATCTCATAACGGAGTAATGGAGTCGAGCGAAAACCGGGGTGATAATGGCCCCGAGGCGGCATCTTGGGTTTCTGGCTTTGGTGGTCACGTCCGGTAAACATTCCGTGCTGTATCTTCCTCACCTCAACCCTGAATTACAGAAGTGGGAGCGGGAAGGTGTGGTTCAGATGGCACCAGGTCATTCAAAGCTTTACCTTAAGTGAGGCACTGAACGACTCTGAGGAATAGTGCCATAAAAGTGGATGTTCACAGATTGTTGACTTTATGATGTCAAAACACACACACACACACATACACACACACGAGAACAATAAAATCATATACCCTAATATTGCTTCGCCTGAATGTCCCCCATATACACAAACAACTCCCTAAACAAACTCTCTAAAACCTCTTTAATACAGTGTTAATAAACCTTAAATAATCCCTCAATCTACACAAATAATCTGTATCAAATTCTACACCTCGTAAGATTTTCCTTTAACGTCCAAACTTAAAAAAAAAATCGTTCTTCTTTCTAAAACAATATTCAGAGTCTAATTAGTAAATAAACCTGAAATACTAAAACCATTTGGCACCTTCATTATGGACCTAAGAGACCTCGTCGACTCCTCGGTACTAACAGCGCCACAATAGCCACTTGACGGAGGAGTGAGCGAGGCATCTTGAGAGTTGTCGCGACACTGTTTTTCATCACGATGTTTCAAGACCCAGAGAGATGGATCACCTCCTTAGCGCCCACGTCCTTCCTGTTTCACTTTATCCCTGAACGATATATGGGCTTGTTATCCTTACACATAGCCCTCTTGTTGTTCTTACTGTTCTTACACATGGCCCTCTTGTTCTTACTGTTATTCTTACACATGGACCTCTTATACTTCTTACTGTTCCACTCTACACATGGCCCAGTTGTTCCACCTGTTCCACCCTACATATGAAACCAATTGTTCCACCAGTTCCATTCTACCACAACGAGACATAGTGGACTTGGAAGAAAGAATGGAAGGAGAGGATGGGAGAGGAGGAAGGAAGGAAGGAAGGAAGGAAGGAAGGAAGGAAGGAAGGAAGGAAGGAAGGAAGGAAGGAAGGAAGGAAGGAAGGAAGGAAGGGAGAGGGCGATGTAGGAAAGGCGACTCAGCGGTGATACCCCCAAAGGCCTATCTGTGCGGCGCTAGTCAGTGGTTATGTGAGGTCGGTTACATCT
Source organism: Homarus americanus (assembly GCF_018991925.1). Classification (NCBI taxonomy): domain Eukaryota; kingdom Metazoa; phylum Arthropoda; class Malacostraca; order Decapoda; family Nephropidae; genus Homarus; species Homarus americanus. The sequence goes on from NW_024753943.1 coordinate 479,018, forward strand.
AAACAAACACTTCATTACAAACTAACAAACACTTCATTACAAACTAACAAACACTTCATTTCAAACTAAACCAAAGATGAAAAATAAATGAAGAGTGAAAGGACAACGAATATTTATCAACATGTCTTAACTTTTTATTGTAATTTGTATATAATTTTTTTTGAAGGTTAAGAAAATAATGAGAATCAACATCTAAAATTATAATCTGGGAATCAATGATGTAATTAAAATAGAAACTCAACTACTTTACCATGTGTGTGTGTTTAAAGTTAGAGGTTAATACATGTTAATTCACCAAATACATTTCTTACTGTTATACACAAGGAACACAACACTGAACAACTTCCTATTACTCATCTTGTTAGCTTCCTCTTACTCATCTTGTCAGCTTCCTCTTACTCATCTTGTCAGGTTCCTCTTACTCATCTTGTCAGGTTCCTCTTACTCATCTTGTTAGCTTCCTCTTACTCATCTTGTTAGCTTCCTCTTACCCATCTTGTCAGGTTCCTCTTACTCATCTTGTTAGCTTCCTCTTACTCATCTTGTCAGGTTCCTCTTACTCATCTTGTCAGGTTCCTCTTACTCATCTTGTCAGGTTCCTCTTACTCATCTTGTTAGCTTCCTCTTACTCATCTTGTTAGCTTCCTCTTACTCATCTTGTTAGCTTCCTCTTACTCATCTTGTCAGGTTCCTCTTACTCATCTTGTTAGCTTCCTCTTACTCATCTTGTCAGGTTCCTCTTACTCATCTTGTTAGCTTCCTCTTACTCATCTTGTCAGCTTCCTCTTACTCATCTTGTCAGGTTCCTCTTACTCATCTTGTTAGCTTCCTCTTACTCATCTTGTCAGGTTCCTCTTACTCATCTTGTCAGGTTCCTCTTACTCATCTTGTCAGGTTCCTCTTACTCATCTTGTTAGCTTCCTCTTACTCATCTTGTTAGCTTCCTCTTACTCATCTTGTTAGCTTCCTCTTACTCATCTTGTCAGGTTCCTCTTACTCATCTTGTTCTTCCACGTCTTGAACTCATCAATCACCAGCCTATATACACCGTTGATATTGCTAAAGTCATCACACACATTACGTTGTTAGTGGCCCACAATCCACAGATAAGGTTGTTAGTGGCCCACAATCCTACAGATAAGGTTGTTAGTGGCCCCAATCCACCACAAATAAGGTTGTTAGTACAATCCACCACAGATAAGGTTGTTGGTACAATCCACCACAGATAAAGTTGTTAGTACAATCCACAGAACAAGGTTGTTAGTGCCCACAATCCACCACAGATAAAGTTGTTAGTGGCCCACAATCACACAGATAAAGTTGATAGTGGCCCACAATCCACCACAGAAGTTGTTAGTGGCCACAATCACACAGATAAAGTTGTTAGTGGCCCACAATCAACCACAGATAAAGTTGATAGTGACCCCAACCCACACAGATAAGGTTGTTAGTACAATCCACCACAGATAAGGTTGTTAGTGGCCCACAATCCACCACAGATAAAGCTGATAGTGGCCCCAATCCACCACAGAAGTTGTTAGTGGCCCACAATCCACCACAGATAAAGTTGTTAGTGGCCCACAATCCACCACAGATAAAGTTGTTAGTGGCCCACAATCCACCACAGATAAAGTTGTTAGTGACGCAAAATCCACCACAAAACCTTCCACCAATTCTCTCTCTCTCTCTCTCTCTCTCTCTCTCAGAGGTTATTCGCCCTGTACAGAATCAACAAACACCAATTATATTCTACTACATACACAAGGTACTCGACCAAGCTGCACAGTACACACAGCTCCGTCGTATTGCCTCATGCAGTACACTCGTATTAAACCTAAACAAAAATAAACCACCTTGATAACAGATACAATTCCCTATGTACTTTATACTGCAGCACTCGACACACACTGCTGGTCCAGGGAGCCTCAAAGCCCTGTACCCAGAGGAGACCAGACTATATACTCCTGTACCCAGAGGAGACCGGACTGTATACTCCTGCACCCAGAGGAGACCGGACTATATACTCCTGCACCCAGAGGAGACCGGACTATATACTCCTGCACCCAGAGGAGATCAGACTCTTATACTCCTGCACAGAGGAGACCGGCTATATACTCCAACCCAGGAGACAGACTATATACTCCTTACCCAGAGACCGGACTGTATACTCCAGCCCCAGAGGAGACCGGACTATATACTCCTGCACCCAGAGGGGACCAGACTATATACTCCTGCCCAGAGGAGACCGACTATATACTCCTGCACCCAGAGAGGAACAGACTATACTCCTGCCCAGAGGAGACCAGACTATATACTCACACCCAGGAGACCAGACTATATACTCCTGCACCCAGGAGACCAGACTATATACTCCAGCACCAGAGAACCAGACTATATACTCCTACACCCAGAGGAGACCAGACTATACTCCTGCACCCAGAGGAGACCAGACTATATACTCAGCACCAGAGACCGGACTATATACTCTTACCCCAGGAGACCAGACTATATTCCTGCCCAGAGGCAGACTATACTCCTGCACCCAGAGAGACAGACTATATACTCCTGCAGAGAACCAGACTATATCTCCACCCAGGAGAATATACTCCTGCCCAGAGACAGACTATATACTCCAGCACCCAGAGGAGACCAGACCTATATACTCCTGCACCCAGGGAGACCAGACTATATACTCCTGCACCCAGAGGAGACCAGACTATACTCTGCACCCGAGAGACCAGACTATATCCCTGCACCCAGAGAACCAGACTATATACTCCTGCACCCAGAGAGACCAGACTATATACTCCTGTACCCAGAGAGACCAGACTATATACTCCTGCACCAGAGAGACCAGACTATATACTCTGCACAGAGGAGACCAGACTATATGCTCCTGCCCAGAGGAGACCAGACTATATACTCCTGCACAGAGACCAGACTATATACTCCTGTACCCAGAGAGACCAGACTATATACTCCTGCACCCAGAGGAGACCAGACTATATACTCCTGCACCCAGAGGAGACCAGACTATATACTCCTGCCCAGAGAGACCAGACTATATACTCCAGCACCCAGAGGAGACCAGACTATACTCCTGCACCCAGAGGAGACCAGACATATACTCTGCACCCAGAGGAGACCGGACTATACTCCAGCACCCAGAGACAGACTATATACTCTGCACCCAGAGGAGACCAGGCCTTATACTCCAGCACCCAGAGGAGACCGGACTATACTCCTGCCAGAGAGACCAGACATACTCCCTGCACCCAGAGGAGACCAGACTATATACTCCTGCACCCAGAGAGACCAGACTATGAACTCCTGCACCCAGAGAGACCAGACTATATACTCCTGCACCCAGAGAGACCAGACTCTTACTCCTGCACCCAGAGGAACCAGACTATATACTCAGCACCCAGAGACAGACTATATACTCCTGCACCCAGAGGAGACCAGACTATATACTCCTGCACCCAGAGAACCAGACTATATACTCCTGCAGGGGAGCCAGACTATATACTCCTGCACCTAGAGGAGACCAGACTATATACTCCAGCACCCAGAGGAGACCAGACTATACTCCTGCCTGAGGAGACCAGACATACTCCTGCACCCAGGGGAGCCAGACTATATACTCCTGCACCCAGAGAGACCAGACTATATACTCCTGCCTGAGGAGACCAGACTATATACTCCAGCACCCAGAGACAGACTATATACTCCTCACCTGGGAGACCAGACTATATACTCCTGCACCCAGGGAGACCAGACTGCTCTCCTGCACCCAGGGGGGCAGACTATATACTCCTGCACCCAGAGACCAGACTATATACTCCTGCCCAGGAGACAGACTATATGCTCCTGCCTAGAGACCAGACTATGCTCCTGCACCCAGAGGAGACCAGACTATATCTCCTGCACCCAGAGGGACAGACCTCCTGCCCAGAGAGACCAGACTATACTCCTGCACCCAGAGGAGACAGACTATATACTCCTGCACCCAGAGGAGACCAGACTATATACTCCTGCACCGAGAGGCAGACTATATACTCCTGCACCCAGAGAGACCAGACTATATACTCTCCACCTAGAGGGACCAGACTATATACTCCAGCACCCAGAGAGGGACCAGACTATATACTCCTGCACCCAGAGGAGACCAGACTATGCTCCCCTGCACCCAGAGACCAGACTATATCTCCTGCACCTAGAGACCAGACTATATCTCCTGCACCAGAGGAGACCAGACTATACTCCTGCACCCAGAGGGAGACCAGACTATATACTCCTGCACCCAGGGGACAGACTATATACTCCTGCACCCAGGAGACCAGACATACTCCTGCAGAGGGAGACCAGACTATATACTCCTGCACCTAGGAGACCAGACTATACTCCTGCACCCAGAGGAGACCAGACTATATCTCCTGCCCAGAGAGAACAGACTATATACTCCTGCACCCAGAGAACCAGACTATATACTCCAGCACCCAGAGGAGACAGACTATATACTCCTGCACAGAGGAGACCAGACTATATACTCCTGCACCTGAGGAGACCAGACTATATCTCCTGCACCAGAGGAGACCAGACTACTCCTGCACCCAGAGGAGACCAGACTATATCTCCTGCACCCAGAGACCAGACTATATACTCCAGCACCCAGAGGAACCAGACTATATACTCCAGCACCCAGAGGACCAGACTATATACTCCTGCACCCAGGGAGACCAGACTATATCTCCAGTACCCAGAGGGAGACCAGACTATATACTCCTGCACCCAGAGGAGAACAGACTATATACTCCTGCACCTAGAGGAGACCAGACTATATACTCCTGCACCTAGAGGAGACCAGACTATATACTCCTGCACCCAGAGGAGACCGGACTATACTCCTGTACCCAGAGGAGACCGGACTGTATACTCCAGCACCCAGAGACCGGACTATACTCCAGCACCCAGAGGAGACCAGACTATATACTCCTGCACAGAGAACCAGACTATATACTCCAGCACCCAGAGGAGACCAGACTATATACTCCTGCACCCAGAGGAGACCAGACTATATACTCCTGCACCCAGGAGACCAGACTATATACTCCTACACCCAAGAGGAGACCAGACTATATCTCCTGCACCCAGAGAGACCAGACTATATATCCTGCACCCAGAGGAGACCAGACTATATACTCTTCACACCCAGAGGAGACCAGACTATATCTCCTGCACCAGAGAACCAGACTATATACTCCTGCCCAGAGAGACCAGACTATACTCCTGCACCCAGAGGAGACCAGACTATATACTCTTACACCCAGACAATATAGTGAAAATACATTTCTAAACGCATTGGGCCAAACAAGAGTTTATTTTCCCCACAAAGACATCTCTCTCTCTCTCTCTCTCTCCTCGACCAGCAGAATTTTTCTTCATAACCTGTGAGATTTTGAGCGGATTTAAACGTGGGATTCACCTCTCCTGACCCGCTCTAACCCAACTTTTCTTTTTTCTTCACTTTAATACTTACTGACTTCACTTAACCCCGACTTAAAGATCTTGATTCGGTGTTAGTGGTTTAGTTCATGTGTTTCCGATGCGTGTATTTAATATTATATCACACACACACACACACACACACACACACACACAACAACACACACACACACAGAGAGAAAAAATCTTCGACTGACCTCAATTTAAAGCCAATTGCGACCGTCTTAGGCCGTCATCGACACAGTGCAAGACAACAATTCACAATATTACAGCTTTTGTGGTTGATGGTTAATTTTTACGTCTTTATCAAAATAGATGTTATAATTGATGAGATTAATAACAAGACCTGGGTTAAGTATCATTGTCTTATTTTAACTCATAATGACATTCTTTCTCGTCGTCTCAATTTCACTTTCAAACTTGTATTGCAGAAGAAATAGATGGAAAGTCACCTCATATCCTCACACTGGAGACTATTCTTCTTAAATGCCCCTCTCGACTTGACCGACCGACCGACCGACCGACTAACCTAAACCACGGGGCCACCTACACCACGGGCCATCTACACCAGGCCATCTACACCACGGGGCCATCTACACCCAGAGCCACCTACACCACTGGGCCACCTACACCAAGAGGCCACCCACATCACGGGGCCACCACCACGGGCCACCTACACCACGGGGCCACCCACACCACGGGGCCACCTACACCACAGGGCCATCCACACAACGGGGCCATCTACACCACGGGGCCACCTACACCAAAAGGCCACCTACACGGGGCCACCTACACCACGGGGCCACCCAACACCACGGGGCCACCCACACCACGGGGCCATCTACACCAAGAGATACACCACACCACTGGGCCACCACACCAAGAGGCCACCCACACCACGGGCCACCTACACCACGGGGCTACCTACACCACGGGCTACCCACACCACGGGGCCACCTACACCACGGGGCCACCTACACCACGGGGCCACCTACACCACTAGAGACCTCAACAGCTTGAGTACAATCTTCATTAGCCAAGACGCTGGGTAATATACAGCTAATTCTCGTCCCACTTTAGTTTCAACCCTCTGCCGGGCAAAACCCCATTACCTTGTTAGTTAATAGATTACACCCGCTTAAGTGGGCGGCTGGGCTGGGCGGCTCTCGGGAGTCAGCGAAGAGGTGGTGGGACGACGTTCATCACGGTAATGGCGTCTCCCTTGCCCTCCCCCTCTCCTCAACCTTCTCCCTCCCATCCCCACTCTCCCCGTCACCTTCCCTCCCTCCCACTCCTTTTCCCCCTTACGACAACACACCCACCACCACGTACACGGCTATGGTCACCCACACGCCCACACTCACGTACATGGCTATGGTCACTCACACGCCCACACTCACGTACACGGTCACTCACACGCCAACACTCACGTACACGGTCACCACACGCCAACACTCACATACACGGTCACCACACGCCAACACTCACATACACGGTACTCACACGCCCAGTCACACAACACTCACGTACACGGCTCACACGCCCATAACCACAAACACACCTTTTTTCAGGCTTCAGATACAACCAAATTCTAAGTCAAAACATAAAACACTGCACAAACAACGGACGACAGTAAACACGTACACACGGACGCACGTACACGACAAGCGGATATTGAAGCATAACTTGAAACTAAAGACAGACAGACAGACACTGCACCCTCGTGATGTGTCAAACTAAAAGCCTCCTCTTCTCACCCTGTGTTTATGAGGAACACACACACACACACACACACACACACACACACACACACACACACACACACACACACACTGCTGTTTGGTGACGAGAAACTAGAAGTATGTTTTTATAGTCAGCTAATAAAGCCTTAACATACAACTGCCATCTTTGAGAAATATCTGACCTTTTTTTTCTTTTTAAATCTTCAAAAAATAGTTCATGTATGGTAAAATTTATTTGCCTAGCCTAGCCTAGCCTAGCCTAGCCTAGCCTAACCTAACCTAACTTAACCTAACCTAGCCTAGCCTAACCTAACACATGATATATATCTAATATTACCTCCATCAGAGAGGTTTGAGGCCGACCTCCCAGGGTGAGACTCAGGGGGAACTATTACAGGCAAGTTATCAAGTAAAAAAAAAAATGGCTTATTCGACCATTACATATCCAATACCCATTCGTCTCGCGATGCCTGACAGAACGAATAGGTATTGGATATGTAATGAAGGTAGAGTCCATTTGGTTTTGTATTTGATGGCCTGGTGGGAGGGTTTTCTTAGTCTGTCTGTCTCGTCGTATCACTCTTTCTCTTCGTCTCTCTGTCTCTCTCTCTCTCTCTCTCTCTACGTACATTAGAAGACGCAGAAGACGACACCTGACACAAACAACAACAAAAAATCATGAGACACTCCCCCCAAAAAAATGATAAACTAATATAAAAAAAAACCAAAAAAAGAGAAATTTTGGGATGACACAAATCTCAAATGACGCTGCCATACACCCAACATATTATACTAAATGAGCTCTTCTCTTACCAGGGTGACTTTGAAGGATATTGATCAAATCTGGTAGTTTCCCCAATTGACATAACATGAAGGAAATGATTTATTCTGAAAGATTATTATTCAAATTGTGTCTGTTACGTAGTGTCGTTTATATATTTGAAGTCAATCTATATGCAATAATACTTTGTCCCCCTACTCAACTGATTCACTCGACTCACTCAGCTGCGTGACTTGACTGACTCACTCAATGACTCAGGCCTCTACCGTACACCTGATAATTTCACACAGTTATCGGGGAAGACTGGAAGGAGTGTGAGGTAAATGAGGAGGGTAAACTGGCAAGCGAGAAATAAGACTTGAAAATAGTCTTAATTCAGAAGAAGACTTGGGCATAAGACCTGGAAATAATCTTAGTTGAAGAGGAGAAGGGAGAAGAGGAGGAGGGAGAAGAGGAGGAGAAGAGGAGGAGGGAGAAGGAGGAGAATGAGAAGAAGGAAGAAGAGGAGGAGGAGAAGGAAAAGCAGGAGTAGGAGAAAAAGAAGAAATAGGAGGGCGAGGAGGAGGGGAAAGAGGAGAAGGAGAAGAAGAAAGAAGAGGAGGAAGAACAGGAGAAAAAGAAGGAAGAAAAGAAATAAGAGGAGGAGAAGGAGGAATAAGAGAAGGAGGAGGAGAAGAAGGAGGAAGAGAAGAACAAGAAGAAAGAGGGCTGGGAATAATCCTAGTTAAGATTATAATGCCGAACCAAAATCCCAGAGCTTAATAAATAAAGACTTGGGACCACGACTAAGATAAACAATATTAACATCTTTCTCTTCCTCGCCATCTTCCCTCAGCTATTTATCATAAACTCTTTAAAACACGTGAGATATATTGAAATTAGTTGTTTTGAGTATATTAATGTCTTTTTGCGGGGGGATGTGAACAGGTGGCAGAACACACACACACACACACACACACACACACACACACACACACACACACACACACACACACACACACACACACACACACACACACACACACACCAAAGCGTCACCCAGCCAGGTTGCTTTGTGTCAAGAGCTGCACCAGATGAAGTAACAGTGCATCATGTGTTGCGCGTAAAGCCCTGGATAATGTGAGATTATTCCTCCCTTAGTTACCCTTTGTCTTCCTCCTCTCTCTCTCTCTCACCCATCTTCCTCCTCCATTTACCTGGTTTCTTCTTCTTCTCTTACTTTCTTTTCTTCTTTCTTCTCTTCTGCTTTCCTTTCTACTTTCATTTTTCCTTCCTTCCTTTCTTAATTCTTCCCATCATACATCTCTTGTAATTTTTTCTATTATCTTTTATTTCTTCCCCTCCTTCCTTCCCTTCCTTCCTCTCCTCCTTTATTCCTTAGTCCTTTCCTCTTAATTCCTTCTCGCCTTCCTATTATTTTTCTTTCTCTTTTCATCTTCTTCTTTCTTATACCTGGCTAGACCTATACACATACACACACACCCAAACGACGGGTGTGTGTGTGTGTGTGTGTGTGTGTGTGTGTCCCCCAGTCTGTCCCCCAATTACTGAGAGTTAGAGACCACATCCTGTACCCCCCACCTACCCCTCCCCCACCACCTCCTCCCTCCCTCCGCTGCCAGCCGCCGGGTCCTGCTGGGTCTCTACTGCTATCGGTGGATCCTACTGCTATTGGTGGGTCCTACTTCTATTGGTGTGTCCTATTGCTAGGTCCTTCTACTATTGGTGGGTCCTACAGTACTTCTATTGGTGGGTCTTGTTGGTGGGTCCTACTTCCATTGGCGTGTCCTATTGCTAGGTCCTTCTACTACTGGTGGGTTCTGCTGGCGGGTCCTAGAGCTACTGATGGGTCCTAGAGCTACTGACGGGTCCTAAAGCTACTGACGGGTCCTACTGGTGAGTCTTAGAGCTATTGGTGGGTCCTACTGGTGAAACCTTTACTCCTACAGACAGGTCCTCCTCACACAGGATAAAGCCAGCAGCAGGTGCAGCTCGGCCACCTCTATTGCCTCAAATGCCAAACAAAACATAACAACTCGATTCAATTTTTGTTCTCAGGGCTGGAGTGTGTGTGTGTGTGTGTGTGTGTGTGTGTGTGTGTGTGTGTGTGTGTGTGTGCGTGTGTGTGTGTGTAGAAAAAAATTAGTCATAAAAATACAATAAAAAGGTATCTGACAATAGTAAAATATCAATTAAAAACTGAATTAGGGGTTTTTATTTCGACTTTTGTTTGAATATTTAGGGAAAAAACCCCACAAAAAACAAAAGACTTAAAGCAAAAGAATAAACATGGAGGTGTATAAGGGAGCCGCTCTTATCGGTGACGTCAGCAACAAGAGAGACAACATGCATTAGCGAAATTGAAATTGAATCCAATGTTCAACTTTCACCCTTGTAGGCGACATAAAGAGACGCCATTAAGACGCACTCCCTCTCCCTTGGTGCCCGTGGGGGGTGCTGGGCCTTGGTGGGGGGGCAAAGTGTCTTCAAGGAGGAGGTACAATGTCTTCAAGGAGGAAGTACAATGTCTTCAAGGAGGTGGTACAATGTCTTTTTATGGTTTATCAATTTGTTTTAATTATTATCCTTGCTATTATCATCATCATCATCATCATCATCATCATCATCATCATCATCATCATCGCCTCGTGTACAGTATAGCGGAGTGAAAACTTAATATGTTCTGATTGTTGTTACTTTCAAACTTTTAGATTCGGTATAGGCTCCAGGCTCGGTATATATAGGCTCCAGGCTTGGTATATATAGGCTCCAGGCTCGGTATATATAGGCTCCAGGCTCGGTATGTATAGGCTCCAGGCTCGGTATGTATAGGCTCCAGGCTCGGTATATATAGGCTCCAGGCTCGGTATATATAGGCTCCAGGCTCAATGATTTTTTTTTATTGCTTCCTAAAACCTCAACCTGTATCTTGGCCTCGTGGTACACCTGCTCACACCTGTCCACACCTGTCCGCACCTGTCCACACCTATTCACACCTGTTCACGTCATGTCCCCTTCAGATGCTGTCGCTCCTCTCAGCTCTGATCATAGTCAACCAACACGCCCGGTGGTGCAGGAGACACGATACGAACCCTAGGATGGTCTATAATGCTATTCATAAGCTGGCAATGAGTTCTGTTGGAAATCCTGCAAAGAAAAATGTCGGTCCTTAAAAATAAAGAGAGGGGTGAAATTTCCTTCGGTCGACCTCGAGGTGCTGATGGTGCATTGAGGGTCACGAGGAGGAGGTAGAGGGGGGGGGGTGGGGGAAGAGAAGGAGGGGGAGGAAGAAGAGGAGGTAGAGGAAGAGAAGGAAGAGGAAATGCAGCATAATGACTGCCTGATGTAACTACTGTATATACCATTACAATGTTCTATTTCGTGTGTAACTTTACAATCAAGCAACTCGAATTCTTTAAAACAAAATTGTATGACCAAAATCGACTCTACAGTACATTCTGACTGAACAAAAACAACAGACTTTATTATACTCTTATACTGATCCTAAATCTCCCCTCTCGTTACCGACAACAGAACACGAGGGTTGGCCAAGACCTGGTCGGTAGTTACGTTAAGCCACAAGTCAAAAGAAAAAACAAAATACACAAAAAAAATATATATATATATTCTCAGGGCAGAAAAAGTTGGTAGTGAAAAAAAAGTATATAAACAAATATATTAAACTAAACCTAAAAACCATTTAATATACTTCACCATGTACACAAAGTGACCTCCAAATCATCATCAACTGTGACATATCTATAAACATTTATATATATACATTATGCAAGTTATCGGTGATATACCAGTCATGTGGGATGTTGGTTAATTACATCAAATCTATCTCTATATCAAAGAAATCTGGTAAATAGTAGAGGAGAGGAGGGGAAGAGAGGGGAGGGAGAGAGAGGGGAGGGAGAGAGAGGGGAGGGAAATTGGTTCGATCGCTTCAAATTAGATCGGAACAAATTTCAGCAGCTCAATGACTTTCCGACATGACCAGACTAAACCCCAGCAGAACATCAGGTATGCATGTACTGTTTAATTGGACCATTACTCAAATCCATTATCCAAACGCTATTACAGTTGGAAAAGGGAAAAAAAAAAGAAAGGAAAAAAAAGGAAAGGGGGGAGGAGGGAGGGGGAGGGAGGAGGGAGGGAGGAGGAGGAGGAGGAGGGAGGAGGAGGAGGGAGGGAGAGGAAGGAAGGGAAGGGAAGGGAAGAAAGGGAGAGACGTAAACACGATCCCAGTTGGCAAAATAAATATGCTGTGTCCGACTCCATCACGTGGGACTCCAGTAAATTAATTTGTTCAGGAGTAAAAATATCACTACACAGCGCTCAATACAGGACACAGGTAAGGCAGGTACAGCGCTCAATACAGGACATAGGTAAGGCAGGTACAGCGCTCAATACAGGATACAGGTAAGGCAGGTACAGCGCTCAATACAGGACATAGGTAAGGCAGGTACAGCGCTCAATACAGGATACAGGTAAGGCAGGTACAGCGCTCAATACAGGATACAGTAAGCCGGATACAGCGCTCAATACACACCAATTTGAGGCCTCGTTCACTGCCTAACAACGGTCCTCGCTAAGAGAAGGGAAGAAGGAAAGGAAAGGGAAGGGAAGGGAAGGGGCTAGTTAAAAAATCTACTTACTTTACCCTATTTTTTCTATACTTATTTAAGACTTTATAAACGGTAGTTACAATGAACGAGATAACTGACTGACACACAAATGAGTCTGATTGGTTGATACAGTGCCTGTCTGGTATAGTGGACATGTATTGACATATTAAAAAGATCCCCCTCCCGACCCCCCCCTAAAAAAAATATGCCGGGACACTGTTTTAGGTCAAAGTTCATATATAAGAAAGTAAAAACACAACTTGCGGATGATATAGACAAGAGAGTATAGAAAAAATAAAAGGGGAAGTATGAAAGGGAAGAAGAAATAAAAAATATCAACGAAAAAGTAGGAAGAACAATAGAGGAGAATAATTTGTCGGTATAGGATAGGTAAAAGTGAACTGGAGACAAGGAATAAAAGTTTGGTTAGAGGCGTTTAAAAAAAAATTCAGGTATTTTTGATAAGATAGATATTTTTTTTTTCCTTTACTTCTGATGTTACGCGTGGCCAGGCATAGGAGAGGGGGTGAGGAGATTCTGGTGAGGATGGGGGGGAGGAGGAGGAGGAGGAGGGAGGGAGAATTGGAGGAGGAAGAAGGAGGAGGAGGGTGAAATCCTGAGTGAGGATATGACGGGAAAGGAGGGAGGAGGAGGAGGAGTAGGGGAGGAGGTACGGAGGAGGGAGGTAGGGAGGAGGAGAGGAGGGGGAGGAGTGATGAAATGGAGTGTCAGTGAATTTCAAGGTGAGATAAAAAGAACCTTGGGAGCCTCTTACCTGCCTCTTCTCTTCACCTATCCAGTCAGTCGGCTATCCTCCCTATCCAATCCTTACATACGATTTATTTGCTCTTCCAATCTATCGCCCTTCCTCCTCCCCAAACCACATCCATTCTTTTATTCTCCTTTCCTTCCCTCTCTTCTTCGTTTCACACATTTTACTCCAATTGAAACCATTTTCCCCACCCATTCAATTCAATCTTTTCCTCCCGTGTCCTCCCCATGTCCTCTTCCTCCTTCCTCCTCTTCCCATCCTCTCCTGTCTCCCTCCCATCATCTTCCCCCCTCCCTCTCCTCTGTCCTCCCCTCCCCTCTCCTGTCCTCCCCCTCCTCTACCACCTCCCCTCTCCCTGTCCTCCCCCCTCCTCTACCACCCCTCCCACCCCCGGCACTAACAAGCACAACACCATCCTACACTATAAAAGAGTAGTACCTGATAGTGACCCATACCCCGAAGACACACACACACACACCCGTAATGAACACCAGGTGAACGACAGGTAAAGAAATCTGCGTGGAGTAAAAATGTGTGTGGAGTAATGTGTAGGGGTGATGTGTGGAGTAAAGAAATGTGTGTGGAGTAATGTGTAGGGGTGATGTGTGGAGTAAAGAAATGTGTGTGGAGTGATGTGTAGGGGTGATGTGTGGAGTAAAGAAATGTGTGTGGAGTGATGTGTTGTGTGGATATAAATATGGAGTAAAATGTGTGTAAGAGTGATGTGTGGAGTTAAAAATATGTATGGAGTAGATATATACATGGAATACAAATACATATAGAGAAAAATACATGTAAAGTAAATATATACGTAGAGTAATGACTAAGAGACAAACAAGATGTGTTCATGTTCTTTGTGTGTGTGTGTGTGTGTGTGTGTGTGTGTGTATCGGGAACTCTATAAGGTAAATGGTGTAGGAACTTAGCTCTTAACTGCCTGTTTCCTAAAGCCCCAGTAAGCTATAGGACTGATTTAGTACGACCTCTAAACACTTAATTTACGTAGTTCGGATATATATATTTTTTTGACATACATGATATATATTTCTGTGATAATTTGAATAATATCTTTCGAGTTTTTCATATTTTTTGTTATTTCATCTTATTTTTTTTACATTTATTTTTACTTCTATTTACAAGTATTCATCAAATTTACATTTCTCTTCATTTCTCTTGTCTTTTATCTCTCTCTTATAAGCTGTGGTAATAGAATAAACATAGAATTGTAGTTTACCTTTCACTTCTAATACTGACCCGTACTTTATTTTCTCCCTTATGAAAAAAAAAAATTTGGACAGCATTCAACAGTTTCCTATTCAATTTTTTTTAATACTTCCTAGAGGACTTTTCTATCTTAATCTATCATATATATATTTTTTTCTTCTAAATCCACAAATTCTATAAATATATTCCTCCCCTTGCAGGTATATTTTTTTCCCACCTATGTTCTTTATTGTAAGTATTTAATCCACAAATCCTTTCTTCTTTAAATTCGTGTTTCCATTTTCCTCTTCCCCCTAATACACCTTCTTTTTTTTTTTAATGTTCTTTTCATACAATTTCTTTCAATAAGACCATCAAACTCTTTCTTTGGTACACGTAACATGTTTATTTTTATATTATTTTTTTTTTTAGATTTACTTCTATAATATTCTTAAGTCTTTTTTGTTTATCATTTCTTTCATACAGGAAAATATTACAGGCTCTTGTGTGTTAACCTTCACTGTGACACACATACATACATACACACACACACACACACACACACACACACACATACATACATACATACATACATACATACATATTAGCCTGTATTCTCCCGCCAGTCTTCTATCCTTGCTCCTCCTGTCAGTCTTAACACTTCAATAGGTGATTCCATCTACTCCAGCAAGTGCCTTAACATTCTTGAGTTTGTTTATGGATATTCTTACCTCTTCCTCTTCTTTTTCCTCTTTCTCATACTCCTATTCCTCTTTTTCATCTTGCTGCTCCTCTTCCTTCTCCTCTTTCTCATCTTCTTCCTCTCTCTTTTCATCTTCCTCCTTCGTTTCCTTCTTCCTCATCTTCTTTCTCTTTCTCATCCTCCTCCGTCTCTCCCTCATCTTCCTCTCCTTCCTCCTTCGTCTCCTCCTTTCATATTCCCGCCTCTTTATCAAGTGTTACATTGACCAAGTGTTCACAATATTCTCCCCATCTTCTTTCCTTCTATTTACCTCTTTCCTTTTGTCTATTATATATCACTTCCTTTATTCTTAATTTTATCTCTATTCTCTTTGTTTTCTCTTCCCTTAGTTTTTTAATAGATCTTTATTTTCTTTTAAAAACATCGTCACAACCTATTTACAATTTTCTTTCATTATTCTTCGTTTTCTTCTCTGTTTTCAATGTTGGTTGTTCTCATATGACCGATTCTTCTCTCTACTCGTTGTTCCCTGTTCTTGTTCTCCTGTACCCACCTCAGACTGTGCTGTGTTCTCTGTTAATGTTCTTCTTTAACCTCTCGCCCTTCACCTTTATTTACCTGCGCACACCTTTGTCTCATGACGATCTTTACACGTTTCAGTTAACATCCTCTTTCTTCAGATCATTGGCTTTTAGAACTTTTCTTGCTGTTGTTGTTGTTGTTGTTGCTATTTTTTTTCTTGTTCGTGATGTTGTTGTTATTGTTGTTGTTATTCTTGTTCTTACTGTTCTTTGTCTTCCTTTCTTGTATATCTTTCAGCCTTAGCCTCCAGCCATCACTAATCTCTCTTCTGACCAGTTTAGGTAACATCATGTGTGTCGTTCACTCTAGTTTATTAACAATAATTAAGTTACGTTCTTAATTCTTCTCTCCACCAACACAGTCTAACAATGCTATATATATATATATATATATATATATATATATATATATATATATATATATATATATATATATATATATATATATATATATATATATATATATATATATATATATATTTGAGTGTGTGTGTGTACTATGTGATGGTTAGATTGTGTACAGTATACCCAGCTCTTGACTGTTCCCAACAGCGAACAAAGCAAATTGTGTAAATATTTTTTTATTCTTTCTTTCTTTCTTTCTTTTTTCAACTCTTCTCACAACAACCACCGGTGGTCAATTTCAGAGGCAAAAATTGAATTTTCATTTAGTCACAAAAAATACACATGTGGGAGCAGGCATACACCCATGTATAGTATACAGTGTATAAAACTAACAAATAAGGGAGCACAGTCACGCAAACACACACGGCACAGATATAAGACACAACCACAAGCATAGAGATACACACACTAGTAATGAGCCACACACACACACACAAGAACTGAAGAGGCCAGGTGAAGGAGTTCTCCCTGGAACTAGTCAACGGTATCTACTCCATCATCAACAACACTTCTCTCGGACAATCAGAATATCCTGCTGGCTGGAATACATCTCGTGTTTCTCCATTACCCAAGTCCACAATCATAATACATCACACCGTCACCACGATACCCAGTCTAATCTGTGACGGCAGTGTGGCGAAATGAAACCTCCACCACTCACAGGATTGTCAGAGCGGCGTAAGACCTCTGTGGGTCATCTTCACAGACTACACCGAAGCAACATAATTATCAAGAGAGTCAAGGGCCCTTAAGATGAGGAAGACTCTCATTTTGTGGTTAGCAGACTTCTTGAGTGACGGAGATAAGCAGTGAGTTTCATCGAGGTCACCTCTCTCATGCAATCACTCACCTGATGCAGTTCCTGAAAGGCAAAAGGATGGCAAGTCTCTGCTTCCTCGTCTATTGATGTCCTGAAGGATACTCCTGCTCTTTGGAAATGTGTTGACGACTCCACCGTTGGCATCAGTGTGAACAATTCGGCTCATGGTAAAAGGTGTCTGCCATCACACGCTAAACAGTCGCGCCAACTGGACCGCCACAAACCACATCAAGACCATGGTGACGTACACTAACTTCTCCTCCTACCATGTTCCCATTCCCTCTGTCTTACTGGGCTCCAACACCCCCTCCCATGTGAAATCCGTCTAGGTCTTCCGTCTAACTCTTCGCTAGTACTGTCATCAAAATTTCCAATATAATTTCCGTGTACTTCGTCGACTCAAGTCTTTTGGCCTTTTTTCCATCTGAATCCAAGAACATTTACGCTACCTTCATCCATGACAACATAACTAAACCTCACCTGTCTAGACTTCTTCCTGAACTGCTACACAACAAAGAGCGCAGAAGAAAAAAACTGATATATTTCTCCACAGCTTTACATCTCCTATCAAGATTTACCGATAAAAAAAATGGTCTTCTCAACCAACTCCAAATACAATTTAGGGACCAAGCTAGCTACTGCACCTTCTGCCACCTGAGGTTCCTCGCCCTCGCATTATACCCACACGACCCCACACACACCACTATAAGATCAGCCCCATTCTAACCATTGTGAAAATCATCTAAAAGTCATCAACAACTAGTACTTTCAATCTATTTTTCTTCAAATTTGTTTCATCAACCTTCTTATATTTTACTATGATATACATGTAAGTGTTTTCCATTTCGTCAATAAACCGCTCACATTTATTTTACATACACACATATAAACACGTACACAAACACAATCATACAAGAAGTAAGCACAGAAACAAACACAAACAGTAATCTTCTATTCCCCTTACCTACACACGGATCACATACAAACACACACACACACAGCCATACAAGCACAGTTCGCCTTCCCTCCCAAAGAGAGAGAGAGAGAGAGAGAGAGAGAGAGAGAGAGAGAGAGAGAGAGAGAACGTCCACACCATAGCAGCACACGCGGGGATAATAACAGTGAAGGTTATTAAGACAGAGAGCGCCAGGAGGGAAATGGGGACCGACTACCCCCTCCCTTCCTCCATCACCCCATTCCTCCATCTCCCCCCTTCCTCCATCTCCTCCTCCTCCATCACCCCCTTCCTCCACCACCCCCCTCCTCCACCACTCCCTTCCTCCATCCACTCCAACAATAACCACAGTACACACCTGCCTACCCAAAACATGGCTGCATCACACCTGTCAAGTCCATCACTATCCACTCCACAACTGGCTCGTCTCCACACATGCACTTTCCAACACTGGTTCCCTGTCCCTAACCCAACATTGGCCAAACTTCTTCCTGGCCATCTATTTTAACATTGGCCATATTGGTTGCTGGCCATCTCTAATCCCATTCATTCTGGCCAACACTACAATTCCCTCCCATTTACTTAGCGCGCACTGACACACACACACACACACACACACACACACACCCTACACTGTTCCACATCCCCATCCCTCTACACCAGGCGCCACACAAACTCTACCCCCCCCACCAACCACCACACACCCCGTTACACAAACACCGCCCTCCCATTACACAAACCACCCCCCATTACACAAACCACCCCCCATTTTTATTATTTGTGGAGGTCTGTACGTGTAAGCTTTTATTGTTTAATCTGTGTTATGAGCCGTCGATCGCCCGCTACGTGAGAGAGTCCGGCATTTTAATATCATGGCCGGACCAATAGCGGGTATAAGCGCCACTCCGGAGCTTCAAAGCCAACCCGTAAAATTCACAGTGTGAGAGGCAGAGAGGTGGAGGGATGGTGGGGGGTGTGGGGTGTGGAGGGATGAGTGGGGAGTGTGGATGGATGGGTAGTGGGGGGTGTGGAAGGAAGTGGTAGTGAGGGTGTGGATGGATGTGGTGAGGTAATGGAGGGATAATTGGTGAGGAATGTGGAGAGGATGGTGAAATGAGAATGTGAGTGGAGGTGTGGTGGAGGATGGTGGGGTGTGGGGGTGTGGAGGGATGGTGGGGGGGGGTGTGGAGGGGATGTGGTGGTGGGGGTGTGGGGGTGTGGGGAGAGGGATGGTGGGGGGTGTGGATGCGGATGGGTGGTGGGGTGTGGAGGGATGGTGGTGGGGGTGTGGTGGAGGGTGTGGTGGAGGGGATAAGGGTGGGGTGTGGGGTGTGGAGGGATGGTGGGGGATGTGGAGGATGGTGGTGGGGGGGGATCTTGGAGGGGATGGTGGGGGGTGTGGAGGGACGGTGGGGGTGTGGAGGGATGGTGGGTGGGGTGTGGAGGGATGGTGGGTGGGGTGTGGAGGGGATGGTGGTGGTGTGGAGGGATGGTGGGGGGTGGAGGGATGGTGGGGCGTGGAGGGATGGTGGGTGGGGTGTGGAGGGATGGTGGAGGGGTGTGGGGAGGAATGGACAACAGGGTGGGAGGGTGGAGGACAGGGGTGTGGTGGGAGAGGAGGATTAAGAGGTGGGGACAGGGTGGTGGAGAGAGGAAGGGGTGGGGGGGTGGGGGTGGGAAGGAAGGAGGGGGATGGATTTAACACCAATATTGAAATTATATATAGATTACCATATACACATACAACCTACAGTGTCAGTATAATTAATGGTCCCAGTTTACATTGGCCTTTAGGTATAACGATCATCATAAGCAATACACACATACAACATACTCTACATACAACATACTCTACATACAACACATGATACACCCCACATTGCACTACATAAGACCTTTACAACACAACATACACATAATACAACACAACATACACATAATACAACACAACATACACGGTACACAACACAACATACACGGTACACAACACAACATACACGGTACACAACACAACATACACGGTATACAACACAACACACACGGTATACAACACAACATACGCGGTACACAACACAACATACACGGTATACAACACAACATACGCGGTACACAACACAACATACACGGTACACAACACAACATACACGGTATACAACACAACACAGTCATACTCAGCACAAAAACGACAGGAGGCGATAACGTCATACAAAGAAAGGTTAACACACACACACACACACACGTACGTATGTACGTTAAGGGCCGTCCCACCAACAACAGATGCAGTTAAGGACCGCCACACCAACGGCAGCAACAGTTAAGGGCCACCCCACCAACAACAGATGTAGTTAAGGACCGCCACACCAACGGCAGCAACAGTTAAGGGCCACCCCACCAACAACAGATGTAGTTAAGGACCGCCACACCAACGGCAGCAACAGTTAAAGGCCACCCCACCAACAACAGATGTAGTTAAGGACCGCCACACCAACGGCAGCAACAGTTAAGGGCCACCCCACCAACAACAGATGTAGTTAAGGGCCGCCACACCAACGGCAGCAACAGTTAAAGGCCACCCCACCAACAACAGGAGCAGAGGTTAAGGCGGTTAAGGCCCAGCAACAGGAAGTGTGTGGGGGCATCCTTCTGGGTTGCTCTGAGCTAACACTAATGCTACAACTTGTGAGATAAAACCAAATTAGATCTTTGGGCGGTTCAGAAGCAAGAGGCTGGGGGGATGGGGGGAAGAGGGAGAAGGTGGCGGAGGAGGAGAAGGGGAGGAGGGGAAGGGGGGAGGACGGGAGGGGGGGAGGAGGAGGTAGGGGAGAAGATGGAAGAAAGAGTGTGGAGTAGGTGGGTGAAAGGAGGTGGAAGAAAGAGGGAAAGATGGGAGAGAAGGAGGAGAGCAGGAGATGGTGGGGGAGAGGACCGGGTAGGTTGAGCTTCGAAGATCAAGGTGTGTGTGTGTGGCCAAAAGACCTTGGGATGGCCACACGGACAGTAAGAGTGGCAGGTGCTTGATGGCCACAAAGGCAGAAGGAGTTGGTGGAGGTTGTTGCGTGCTTGATGGCCACAAGAGCTGAAGGTGGCCACAGCAGTAAGAACTCCGCCAGCGTCCCCGGGTTCCAGTGCTTCTCAATTACCTGTAAGTTTTCGGAGACTGTCGACTCCGATTTTCATTACACCCGCGAGTTTCTCCCTTTGAACTCTTTCTCCGGGCAGAAGGTGGCAGGGCTCCCAGACCTCAAGGCCCGTACGATCAAGGTTTCTTCACCCCCCACCCCTCCACTCCACCCCACCTCACCTCACCCCACCCACCCACCCACCCCACCCCCACCCCGCTCCCCTCTTCTCACCCCTCTCCCCACCTAACCCCTCCCCATCCTTTCCCTCTCCTATCTTCAATATATCAGGATAGACATTCAGTTCGGCAGGACACACAAAGCTCTACCAATGTCACTTCAGCCTCAATCATTGTGGCGGCGCTTCAAATGTACGTGTTGGTGACAATCTTAGGTCACTTTTTTTTTTTTTTTTTTTTAAATTAAACGAACAAACTTTTTTCATAAATTTGGTCAATGAACACACACACACACACACACACACACACACACACACACACACACACACACACACACACACACACACACACACACACACACACACACACACACACACACACACACGTTGATAGCACTATTTACAGGATTTTCATACCTAAGGACCTTATTTGCAATTACCTACTCAGTCCTTAATGCAGGCAACACGGGCAAACACGACACACACTCCTGCAGGCAACAAGCGTGTGTGAGCCCATACTGTTGCAAGCCTGAGGAAGTAAACAGTGAGAGCGACACACACACACACACACACACCAGTAAATATCTGGAACACACACACGAGAGAGAGAGAGAGAGAGAGAGAGAGAGAGAGAGAGAGAGAGTCTATTTGTCTCTGTGAAGGCTTTATAAAACACTCGACCTGAAGCAGATCTATGACTTAGTCTCTTCCTTATTCATCTCAATTGCATTTTTCCTCAATGGTGCCTCGCGGGGAGTGTTTGGCCAAGGTAAACAGGGGAGTGGAGAGGTCTGGGTGAGAGGGCAGGGAGGCCAGGTGGGAGAGTGAAGGATGGGAGGGAGGTGGAGTGAGAGCAAGAGGCCAGGTGAGGAGAGTGAAGAATGGAGGGGAGGGATGGTGTGAGAAGGCCACAGGGGAGGCCAGGTGGAGAAGGATCAGGAGGGGAGGGATGGGTTAGAAGGCAGGAGGCCAGGTGGGAGAGTGAAGGATGGGAGGGGGGAGGATGGGTGAAGGAGGGCAGGGGGCCAGGTGGGAGAGTGAAGGTGTGGGAGGGATTTTGGAAGGCGGTGGAAAAGAGTGGCGCTGTGGAGGGATGGGTGTGGGGAGGGAGAGGGATGGGTTTGTGTGGGAGGAGGGAGGATGTGGATTTGTGTGCAGGAGGAGAGGATGGTTGTGTGGGGAGGGAGAGGGGATGGTTTAGAGGGTTGCGTTCATAATACTACCATGTTGAAGCTGTCAAAACCAGGGAGTACTGTGCAATGAATAAGACTGTCCGTGGATCACCGTTCGTGTCCGTGGATCATATTGCACCTCGTTTGCCACGTACACAGTCTCAGCTTACCTCCCCCTCCTCCCTTACACTGTTGCCATGCCATCTAGCTCTCATTCCTACGCCGCCTGACCCCCCAAGAGCTATAATGCACCTGTCCTTTGCCGCCTCCTCCCTCTCCGCCTGGTTGCCACGCCTTCTCCCTCTCCGCCTGGTTGCCACGCCTCCTCCCTCTCCGCCTGGTTGCCACGCCTCCTCCCTCTCCGCCTGGTTGTGGCACTCTGTCCTCACCAGTACCACACATGTATGGGGAACACTTTAATGCTTTTCTTTATGACCCATGGATGGTGCGTCCACAGGTGGCCAGGTGTGTGGCCCATGACTCGTGGATGGTGCGTCCACAGGTGGCCAGGTGTGTGGCCCATGACTCGTGGATGGTGCGTCCACAGGTGGCCAGGTGTGTGGCCCATGACTCGTGGTGGTGCGTCCACAGGTGGCCAGGTGTGTGGCCCATGACTCGTGGATGGTGCGTCCACAGGTGGCCAGGTGTGTGGCCCATGACTCGTGGATGGTGCGTCCACAGGTGGCCAGGTGTGTGTGGCATGACCCATGGATGGTGTGTTCTTCCTCATCGCCTCTTCATTTCATCTTCCTTTCTTCTCTTCTCCTTCCTCTTATATCTTCCTTTTCTGTCTTCTCCCCTCCTCTTCTTACTCTTCGTCTCCATATCAACGTTGTCCTCCTCTTCATAAGTCGAGCCTAAAGGTGAAAATCGGTCTCAAGTTCAAATCGGTCTTATTACGTTCTGAGTTGTTATGAATGATAAAAAATTACATTAGTCAGTGGTCTCTATGGAGCGATGACCCCTCCCCACACAGAGCCAAGGACACGTACACAGAACCAAGGACACGTACACAGGGCCGTCCATCAGTGAGGTGGGTGGGGGAAAGCACCGTCCTGGCCTGTACAACACTACCCACTTACTGCCCTCCTGAACCCATGACAAAACTCCTGCTTCCCCTCTTTCCCCCTCATGACCTCTCCCCTCTCCAGCCCTCACGACATCCCTTCTCCCTCCTTTTCCATCAGGGCGTCATCCTTACCTCCCTTCCTCCCTCCCCATCCTCTGTGGTCTCGTGCGACTTCCCATCCTTTCCCTCGTGGCCTCATCCTCCCCTTCCTTACCCTTCCCTGCCTCCTGGTCTCCCTTCACCCTTCCCCTGCCTCCTACTTCCCTCTCTACCCTTCCTTGCATCCTCCTCCTCTTCCTCCCCCTCTCCTTCCTAACCTTTCGCTTGTCCCCTACTCCCTCCCCTGCTTCCTCCTTCACCATTCCTCGTCTCCTTCTCCTCCTTGCCCTGCCTCCTCCTCCTCCCCTCCCCCTTCAGTCTTGCCCTGCCCACTTCCTACCTCTCTCTCGCCCCTCAGCACGCCCTTCATTGTACCAGGCGCGGCGTCCTTCACCACCAAGTACCTTCGAGTACCACTTGAACCTCACACTTGGTTAATTCTGGTTTCTTGCGCTACAAGTGAGCCAAAACTGCGCCGCCACCACCATGCTGCCACCACCATGCTGCCACCACCACCCTGCCACCATCATACCTCTGCCACCACCATCATACCGCTACCCGCACACTACCACCAATATCACCACCATTCCCCTACCATCACCACCAAGATCACTTAATGGTGTTGCAGGTCACACTTTAATGGATTAAATACTGAAGCAGGACACACACACACACACACACACACACACACACACAGTACTCTTATAGCTCATATCATTCGTCTGTCTGTTGGTTTCCTCAAAGGTGTTTGTCAGAGATAACGCGAACAAAAAAAACAAACCTGACCTAACCTGACCTAACCTAGCCTGACCTAAGCCAACCTAACCTAATGCTAACCTTATCTAATATACCCTAAAACTAACCACCTTAACGCTAACCTTACCTGAAGTAACCTAACCGAACCTTCCTTCCCCTAACGTAATTCTCCTCAGGTAATAACATTAGGATGGTACATCGACAGGTGAAATAAGCTTGGGGTGGCTAATCTTCAGGTGAAATAAGCTTGGAATGGCTAATCTTCAGGTGAAATAAGCTTGGAGTGGCGAATCTTCAGGTGAAATAAGCTTGGAGTAGCTAATCTTCAGGTGAAATAAGCTTGGAGTGGCGAATCTTCAGGTGAAATAAGCTTGGAGTAGCTAATCTTCAGGTGAAATAAGCCTGGGAGGGCGAATAAATTATTTCCTTCTGGTGGAGATATTTGTGTAACACCACCACCACCACCACCACCACCACCACCACTTCAGTGAACCTTGACCTATAATCAGTAAGTCTGACCTCGGGAGCCATCTGAGCCGGACATGACCCTGGGGACGAGCTTCTGTACCAGCTGACCTCACGACCTCCACTGACCTCGCGTTTAGTGTAATGTTTGTTGTCCATGTCGTGTTCTAGTGGGTATAGAGCGCTATTTTCATTTCTATTATGTATATAATTTATCCAACAAATGATGATTCTTGGTATAATTTAACACAATGCTAATTAATTATTATACTTGAGATATTATTTATATTATTATCTTGGGGGTAATTTATGTTATATTCATTACTTTTTATGTAATTTATGTAATCTATAACTGTAATTAATGCTATTTATATTTACTGCCCCCCAGTTGTTGTCGTCTCTCTGGTGTCCACAGCTTCTAATACCAGTCGTCTAATCCAATCTCTGTTCCTCCTCCCCCCCCCGGCCCTCCTTCCCCTTATATTTTATCCCTGAATCACCTCTACCATTATCCTATCACCGCTAATAATATGGCCAAACTGTCTCATTTTCATTCTATTAAATTTTATTACATTTCCTGATTTTTTATTTTATTTTAGTGTGATTTTATTTTTATTTCCGTAGGTTAGGTTAGTGTTAGGTTAGTGTTACATTAACTCTAAGGCCATATTCTCACCTTTTTCCACTTCTCTCTCTTGATTAGTGTTTGTAACGCCTCTTCACCATACGTAATAAGACCAGTATCATTTGCATAACGAATTGTTTTTGTATTACCTTACCATTAACTTTTATTCCAGCATCAATACTAACGACTTCGCTTGATATAGAAATCTGAATAGGTATTAATGTTAAAGGCAGGTCACTTAACCTTGCCTAACTCCCCGTCTTACCCTGAACCAATTAACTAAGTCATTATTAACTAATTAACTTGAATTTTAGCATCTATAATATCACTAAAGGCTTTCGTAAGTTTATGTTTAATGTTAAATTTTTCAAAATCTACAAATATGAAAATAAAATCTTTAAACCTCACAAAGTTCTTTCAATTATAATTATCAAAACAAACATATATTCTCAAGTTCATGTTCTTCTATTTTAATTTATTTGTGATCTATAGAAAACTTCATTATATATTTAAGATTTTTCTGTTCTATACAAAATCATGTTTATCTCAAGCGTCCAAAACTATGTGAACTCTGTAGTAAATTAAGAGTCACATTCTTGCACATTTGTTTTGGTAATTTTCACAACTTGGGAATTTCTATCTGTCTTTCCTGTTCACTTCAACTCTCTTACGATACACTTGATTTCCTATTATTACCTATGCTCTTTGATAAACTGCTGCTATTAACTTTATTAATGAAACATAATTTATGCAACAATATTCACATCACTTTAATAAAATATCATAGTTTTTATTCCCTTCATGAGATAATACTCAGTCAATAACATTACTAAACCTGCGACGAACACACAATGATGTCATACCACAACAAACTCCAACCCGGGTCGCGCTCAGTCAATCAGCTGATGTGTCCCTGGCGGATCAAGTGGTGTCTCCTTGTTATGACTTATTAAAACAAATCAGGGAAGAGGGAGTGAGTGTTTGTCTTTGGTTTCTCTCACCTGATAATGTAAGAGGGAGAGAGAACAAAGACTGCAAATATGAGATTAATTAACACGGTGCTATGTTTTCCATTTAATGTGGTAAGGAGGTGAGGGGTGGTGAAGAGGGAGGTGAGTGGTGTGGGTGAGGTGGGTGGTGAGGCGGATGTGGGCGGATGTGGGTGGTGTGGGTGGTGAGGAGGAGGTGGGTGGTGGGGAACAGTGACGAAGACGTGACTAATACATAATTTATTCCCACAAATTAACACACAGGTAATATTCTCCCACCCTCAACACCCACCTGTACCCACCACACACACACACCCACCTGTACCCACCTATACCCCACACCCTCAACACCCACACCTGTACCCACCACACACACACCCACCTGTACCCACCACTCACACTGCCAATAACCAAAAGTCAAAATTGTGTGGGGGTGGAAGACGCCTCGCAAGATTTTTAACTTCTACTGCCAAGCCGCCAAACCACCACTGAAATATCGTAAAAGATTTGATAATTCAGTTTCGGGAGTTTTCTGACGAATTTTGTGACGCTTATCGGGTTTTTTTTTCTACCTCTTCTCGGATGCTCTGGGAATTTCTTGGCGAGCGATGCAGCGGCGGCGGAGGCACAGGAACGTCACAATAGTCATGGGAGATGGTACTTGTCAGGTAAACTTCTAACTAATATATTGAATCTTTTTGGGGAAGAGGGGGTTGGGGGGGGGAGAGGAGAGGAGGGGAGGGAAGAGGAGGGGAGGGGGAGGTAAGGGGGGAGGAGGGGAAGAGGGATTCGTATAGAGTGAAGATCTTTTTCTTTTCTTTTTTGAATGTTGAAAAAGCTGCTCTGAGGATAAAGTTTATTTTTGCATTTAGAAATCAATTGAGATAATTTTATTTTATTTTATTTTTTTGAGATGATTACAGTTTCGTTCTGGGTATGTAAGGTAGACTCTCTCTCTCTCTCTCTCTCGTGGGTGTGAAATACAAAGCTTACGAATGAGTTTTTTTTACAAGTATATGCGTTAGTCAGCGATATTTTTTTGGGAGGGACTGTGAAGATGGCGGCTATGAACCTGTTAAAAAAGATATATTTCCAGGTTATATCACGTTCTCAGCAATATGTATTTAAAGAGATCTACATAAGGTGGAAGTGTGTACGTGTTAATACTTGAGAATTTAACAAAACTGTGCTGCGATACCTCCTGAAAATCCGTTATATCGAGAATCCGCTAGATGCAAAATTCATCATCCTCGTGTAACTCATTATACACCATCATCATCCTCGTGTAACTCATTATACACCATCATCATCTTCGTGTAACTCATTATACACCATCATCATCCTTGTGTAACTCATTATACACCATTATCATCCTCGTGTAACTCATTATACACCATCATCATCCTCGTGTAACTCATTATACACCATCATCATCCTCGTGTAACTCATTATACACCATCATCATCCTCGTGTAACTCATTATACACCATCATCATCCTCGTGGCACCCAATATGCCACAATCACTATCCCTCGTGTAACTCAATATACACCATCATCATCCTCGTGTAACTCATTATACACCATCATTACCCTCGTGTAACCCATATACACCATCATACTCGTATAACTCATTATACACCATCATCCTCGTGTAACCTATACACCATCATCATCCTCGTAACCTCATTATACACCATCATCATCTTCGTGTAACTCATTATACACCATCATCATCATCCTCGTGTAACCTTAATATACACCATCATCCTCGTAACTCATTATACACCATCATCATCCCCATGTAACTCATTATACACCATCATTACCCCTCGTAAACTCATTATACACCATCATCATCCTCGTAACTCATACACCATCATCTTCAGACTCATTATACACCATCATCATCCTCGTGTAACTCATTATACAATTATCATCATCCTTACAACCCCGGCGCTAATAGAAAGAAGACGACTATTAAGATGTGGACGGGGAGGGCGGCAGGGCGGGGTGGGAGGGGTGCGGGCGGGGTGGGAGTAGGGAGGGGGTTGTGGGGCGGGTGAGGGGCGGGAGGGGAGGGTGGCGGGTGCGGGAGGGGGTGGGTGTGGGGCCCGACATCATCAAAGACTCTCCGCTACACACGGCCAATTAGTGCTCAACTTTGATGAAAATAAAAGAAATTTGTTCCTCCACATAAAATGACGTCACCTAATAATGTTCGTTGCTTTTGTTTTCTTTTTTTTTTAGTGTGTTTATTAATGATTATAATTAACAGCAAACACATAATTATAGAATTTTCTAAATCTCTCTCTCTCTCTCTCTCTCTCTCTCTCTCGCCTGACGTCTCATTGAGTAAAAAATAATTAGAATACTTTATTTATTTTTTTCAAAAGGTTGGAAAAAAATAGTAATCCACTTGTTTATATAAGGAGTCAAAATGAAAATTACCAATATACTACAGTACACTACACTTACCGATGTGTACATATATTGAGCCCTTCAAACACCCTACTACACTACACTACACTACTGTACACGTACCGATGTGTACATATGTTCAAGCCCTTGCAACAGTCTCGCCAACTAGGCAGCGAAATGAAGGTCAAACATGGAGTGTGACGGTGATTAAAAAAAAAAATGACCAAGTGAAAATGGACACAACAAACAATATCACCCAGAGAATGAAATTGAGCTGGGAACAAAATGTCAGACTTTGTGCGACATTTTGCGATATGGAAATGTCAAAGAGTTATTTTTACTTTGTAGTGATAAAGTGTTTCTCTCAGGCCACGCTACTCGGGAATAAAACACAAGCGGGTTTAATATATAAGGATTTTTTTCTTAAACCTTTGGGTGGATGGATGTATGTATGTATGTATGTATGTATGTATGTATGTAGGATGAACGACCTGCACTGAACCAGATAACGGGGGCACAGTGATTTTTATTATCTTACTATAAAAAACAGCAACAACGCCAGTGCTGTCAGTAGGAGGTGAACGTCTGGCGCTTATGACTGCTCGTGTTGGCTCTGTGTGAACTCCTGGCCACAGCTGCGTTCATATATACAAGACACTTTACATACATTAAACGCGAGTGTCGGGTGTAAACTTGTGGCTGTGGTGAGAGGGGTTGTTACTGCCGAGGACAAGACTCCCAACCCTCACTAACTTGTGGCAAGACGTCAACATGTTCACAAGAGATGACTGGACGACACACACAGGTGGAGGCCAGGTGACATAACTGTACACTAACACGGGTACAAGTATGCTGAAGACACACACACACACACACACACACACACACACACACACACACACACACACACACAGAAATAAAATCACATAATAGCTTTCTAGTTTCACTTAATTTATATCGGGTCGTTGAGCCTCCTGGTGTGTGTACCTGCTGCCTCACTCACCTGGGGAAGACACAGAAAAAACATTAATTAAT
This sequence comes from Homarus americanus, assembly GCF_018991925.1. Lineage (NCBI taxonomy): Eukaryota > Metazoa > Arthropoda > Malacostraca > Decapoda > Nephropidae > Homarus > Homarus americanus. The sequence continues at coordinate 509,042 of NW_024753943.1, forward strand.
AAGGATGAACTTGTGGCTATGGAAGAAATATACAAAAAATTTGACAACTTATCAAGCAAACTCTAACACAGGAAGAACATGTACATTTTTATAGTTATGTACACGTATGTAAAAATGTGTTGAATATGTAAAACATCACAGTATCATAAAAGATAAACGTTTTTTCTTTTAAATATATTATTGCTGAATAAACTATGTAAAATGTCCGTTTCATGAAAGTTTAATAAAATATGTTATATCAAATCGCCGCCGACATGCACGAGAAAATCGTAGATATGTGTGAGAGAAATTCCCAAACTGTCCAGAAATTCAGTGGCGTGTGGAGGAGGCTTGAGGGAGGTGCACCCACCTCAGTTCTTGGTGGCTGGCCTCCGCCTCCTCTGCCTCGGGCACCCCACCATCATACCTCCTCAACCACTTATTTCTACACCAAAATAACTCGCCTTATTTGTCAATTAAGACGAACTTGGAAGAAACTGCCAAAGTAAACAATCTTGAGTAAAGACTTGATATCGCCAAGACAGAAATCTCTCACACAGCCTGCAGTTACCCTCAAGATCCTCGAGTTTAACTGGAAAAATGCTCGACACATGAACTGCTAAGAGATTACATCCACTGCACTCGAGTAAGAAGGTGAAACATTTATAGGGCTGAACATTTCTGAGAAAACTTGGGGCCAAAAGAAGGTGGGCCGGTCCCTGGTGGCCGGGTGGCAGGGCGTCCCCTGGTGGCCGGGCGGTGGGGCGTCCCCTGGAAAGTTTCTACTTGCCCGCGCGTTTATACCAGAAGTTGGACGGAGAATTTTCAATTGGTGTCTTGCAGAGAGAGAAGTCTTGGGGAAAGGGAGAGGTGGGAGGGGGGACCCATTTTTCTTTGAAGAAACTTGCCTTCTTAGGACGCTAATGTCAGCATTATGTTAATGTATGTAAGTTATTTGCCACGCCGAAAAATTCTCCCAGGGGATTAGGGTGAGGAGAGAGAGGCAAATTTACAGGGCCAAAAATGGTAAACTTCAGACCAATACGCCGGCCAGCGAATAACTTTTAGCCTAATTTGACTTCCCCAGTGCAGGTGGCATCTTTACCCTCCTCGCACATAATGTTTAATGTAAGATGTGCAAATTTATTCAACGCTGGCGCCGGGCCGGTGGGGGGGGGGGGACGCCTCACTCACGCACAAAGTGGACCTCGCAACGCTGACTCAAAAAACGTTTAGATTTGTGTTCTGTGATTCTCGACGCAAACACCGGGCGCGACGAACCAAAATTGTCACCAAACATTTTCTTGGTTTGTCTTTGAGTTTGTCGACCTCTATTTCTGCCATTCTCTCCCTCTATTAAATTGTACTTTTATTGTCTCTACTTGCATGTGTCATAAATTGGGGGGGGGGAGGGGGGGGACTTGTTATCTATACATCTGTGCTGAACTGCCAAAACACCTGCTATCTATCTATCTATACCAAAGAGAACAACACCTGATCTTCTCAATCTCTTTATTACCACAACTTAAATACTTTTTTGTGATTTTTATTAATATGAACCATGAACACAACAGCTACTATTGATGTCATGTTTGTGTTGACCATTCTTTATCAGGATAAGGGTAGCCGAGGTAAGCGTCTCTCTCTCTCTCTCTCTCTCTCTCTCTCTCTCTCTCTCTCTCTCTCTGCCACTCTTTCTAGTCCAACTACTGTTCTATTTTCCATCTAGGACTAACAATATCTACCATCCGTTTACTACACTAACTCACACAATAGTCCCTTCTCATGACCACAATACTGACAGCAGCACCTTTTGTCATGAGATCTTCCTCACGATTTCTGTAACAATACCTTTATTTTCCATCTTTTTACCTGCGGGTTATCGAAACTTCTCTCCTCCTACTTATCCACCTGCCGGGGAATTATTCATCAGGTGAGCCAGGTGACCTCGCAATGGGATTTACCTTGAAGGAGATTATTCACCCAAGAACATAATAATACAATTGATCAGCTGACACCAACCCTACAATATCACCTGATGATTAAACACCTTAATCCATCCTGGTTGGTTAAATTAGGTTGAGGTCAGGATAGGTCAGGGGGTTAATCTTCATCTGATCTGTATATTTTGCTTAGGTTGGGTTTGTTAGGTTGGGTTAAGTTGGGTTGGTTTAGGTTAGGTTAGGTTAGGTTGATTCTAGTTACGTATCGAGGATGGGTTGTAAGTGAAACACAAAAAATCGCAAATATACAAAAAAAAAACTCGGCAAAGCACAACCTAAAAGTCCGGAAAAAAACAAACTCTACAAAAAAACATTAAAAAAATATTGCCAATAAAACGAAATACCTAACACCCTTAAATCTGAAAATCCTTCTCACAGTCCCCAAAACAGTCGCCAAATCGAGAAAAATACCAAGAATTGGGAGCTCAGGAGATAAGCCAACAATCTACACGCTGAATTGAGTCGAGAATTTACGAGACCTTGACGCCCAGCCACACCCAGATTACGGCCCCACCGACACCACCACAAGCTTGGAGTGGGAGGGAGGGAGGGAGGGAGGGAGGGAGGGTAACAACAGTGGTATGCAACCTGTTGAAACACACACACACACACACACACACGTACGTAGCCCCTCACCAAAGAGCTGTAGGTAAGGTAAATTAAATAATATGAGAGGTTTAGTTAAACTAGATTAGATTAAGTTAGGTTATGTTAAGTTTCGTAAGTATGTTAATGTCTGTAGGTTAGGAAAGGTCAGGTAAGGTAAGGTAAGGTCAGGGAAGGTCAGGTAAGGGAAGGTCAGGGAAGGGAAGGTCAGGTAGGTATATAACACTGTGACTCCTGTTGTCTCGGTAGGGTTGTCAAAATTCTTCGTCCGTTGTGTCATATTGTCTCATAGAAAATCGTGACGATGCTTTTTGGGGCGTTAGGGAAAGTGTGGATACAACACACTGTATACTAAGCCTTCGGTACACAAGGAGGCAGTGTGGCCGGTACTGGAGGCAACCACATTCACTTTCTCAAGCTGTAAACTTAGGTACCCATTAACAGCTGGGTGAACTAGGAGTGCCCGGGGGATCGATCCGCCGACCCGTGGAACAGAAACCGAGAGTAGTGTCCACTCGACCACAATACTCCTATGCCATTTTAAACGTGTACCACTCAATAAAGACTCTGTAATAGTGTGAGGTTAAGTAATAAAGAGTTACAACAAAAGAAATTCATTGTGTGTGTGTGTGTGTGTGTGTGTGTGTGTGTGTGTCTATATGTGTATGTGTGTAAGTGTGTATGGAGAAGCTGAGGGTTTGGGGAGGGACATAACCTCCCTCACCACCTCCTCTCCCTCCCATCCTCCTCACCTCTCCCAAACACACATTATCCTCCCTCCCCCCCTCCAACGGAACGGATTTGCACGATTTACACAGGTCAAGTATTTTGGGTAGGAGTTAAAATCATGAATTCCAGCAAACACCTGAAAAAAAAAGGTCTCACGGTAGATTAGGTCAGACGACGTGAGGTCACCTGAACCACAAACCACCACACCTGCCGTCTGGGACACCTGTACACCTCGACCATAAATTCTGAAAGGTTCCTTGGATATATTCTCCTCCTCATTCCCGTACAAACATTTAACTAGTTTACTCAAGCACTGAAGGACAGAAATAACGCACTAAAAGATAAACTGAAAACATTATGGTGTGTTTCCCCCAAAAAGTTTACTAAGATTAACTTTATCAGATCTATTTCAATTCAATCACACAAGATAAAATTACCTGAGGACAAAATTACAAAATTATCTGATGGAAAACAAAATTACCTGACGACAAAATTACCTAAGGACAAAATTACCTGAGGACAAAATTACCTGAGGACAAAATTACAAAATTACTTGATAAAAAACAAAATTACCTAAGGACAAAATTACTTGACGGAAAACAAAATTACCTGACGACAAAATTACCTAAGGACAAAATTACCTGAGGACAAAATTACCTGAGGACAAAATTACAAAATAACTTGATAAAAAACAAAATTACCTGAGGACAAAATTAACTTACAGAATATTTTGTGAATTCTGACCCAGCTGACCCATTACAGTAAAAGGTCATACTTGACTCTCTTTCCCCCACTAGTGTTGACCCTCTCGCCCACTTATCAATGTTTTACAGCAGCTTGTGGGCGGTATACGCTGTGGGGAGCTGAGGCATTGTGGTGGTAAAAGGGGCAGGGGAAAAAAGGGGGGAGAGGGGAAAAGAGGGAGAGATGGGGAAAGAGGGAGAGAATGGGGAAAAGGAGGGAGAGAAGGGGAAAGAGGGAGAGATGGGGAAAGAGGGAGAGAAGGAGGAAGAGGGAGAGAGAGAGGAAAAAAGGGTAAGAGAAAGGAGAAAAGGGTAAGATAAAGAGGAAAGGGACAGTTAAAATGCAAAAGGCACAGATAAAAGGGAAAAGGGGAAGGAAAAGGGGAGAGAAAAGGCAAAAAGAGGCATTGAAAGAGTGAAGAGAAAGGGAAAAAGGGGAAAATAAGCAGAGAAAGAAGAAAAAGGGAAGAATAAGGAAGCAGAGAAAGGGGAAAAGAAGGAGGAGGAGAGAGAGAGAGAGAGAATAAACAAGGTCTTTGCAAGGTAGTGGTGGTGAACAAAAACCAAGCCTTAGATCGAAGTGTTCATGTATCATAGAGTTGGTGCTGTACGCTTGTTGATACTGGCGCGTTGAGTGACTCTCCTCCTCCTCCTCCTCGCTGGTCACGCCCCACCCTCACGCACCTTCTCTATCACCCACATAACCAGAAAATACCAACACTTCCTCAATCATTTTTTTTTACACGTATTAATAAATATTTGAAAAGATACTATTTTTTTTCTTTGCTATGTCTCAGTTCTATGCGTGACTGATTGACTGAGTTTTTTTTTTTTAGTTAAGACTGAGTGACTGATTGACTCACTCACTACCTGGCTGAGGGACTGATTTGTAATATTATTCTTTTGTGGCTTTTTTTTATTCTTAGTTTCTTATTTTTTTTTTATACCTGGTGTGTGTGTGTGTGTGGGGGTGTGTGTGTTGGGGCTGGGTGTGATGTTAGGGCAGTGTGGGCTGGGTGTGATGAAGGGGCAGTGTGGGCAGGGTGTGTGGTGTTGTGGCTGGCTGTGGTGATGGGGCAGTGTGGGCTGGGTGTGATGTGGGGTAGTGTGGGCTGGGTGGTGATGGGGCAGTGTAGGCTGGGTGTGGTGAAGGGACAGGTGGGCAGGGTGTGGTGTTGGGGCTGGCTGTGGTGATGGGCAGTGTGAGCTGGGTGGGTGTTGGGGCAGTGTGGGCAGGGTGTGGTGTTGGGGCAGTGTGGGCAGGGGTGTGGTGAAGGGGCAGTGTGGGCAGGGTGTGGTGTTGGGGCAGTGTGGGCAGGGTGTGGTGTTGGGGCTGGCTGTGGTGATGGGACAGTGTGGGCTGGGTGTGGTGTTGGGGGCAGTGTGGGCAGGGTGTGGTGAAGGGACACCTCACCCCCACTAATCGGTGTAATCAACCACTTAACCATAAAAGTACCGCCGTTACTCCTTCTCCAAGTGTCTGACGGAGGGACACGTTGGTGCATGGATCCTACAGCAACTCTCGTCTGATATCTTCAACTTTTTATTTGTTTTAAAATATATCACTAAATATGACTTACTCTGACTAAACTTAATTACTTACTGACTTTCATACAACTTAACTTAGATGAGCCATTGACTGTTTCACTAACGGAAGGTAAAGTTAAGGTAATGGAACAATTATCGGAGTACCAAGACTTAACACCGGAGAAACAGAAGCTGTCTCACTGGTAAACAATCATGCAAATTTTAAGCATCCTGAGATACATCAAGCACACAGTTTCATGTAATAATGTAAGACTCTTCTACTAATTAAATAGGTAGATACGGGCTGACCTAAGACCATTACTACTACAGGTACATTTATACACCCAGATCCAAAGATTCGTCCATTATGACTAATTAATTGATGAAGAGAGAGTATTTTATCACGTGGGTAGTCTCAGGAGAATTTTCAGATCATTTAGTTAAGTATTGGAGTGTGCAAGGCCAACAGCGGTAGCCATCCACCCCCTCCCTCTCCCCCGGCTCCTCTTGACACCCAATGCTCCCGGGCGAGTGAGGAGGGAGGGCCAGCTGGTGGTGCCAGTCTGTCACCCACGAGCACATGTTACCAGGCACCCTCCACCCCACGCCTCGACCTCAGCCATGACTCACTCGTCACTTACGGCCAGTAGTGCGTGAGGGCATGGCGTCAGGAGAGACTTAACAAACCCTCACAACGCTGGACAATAAAACACAGGCGAAGGTGGAGGAGGAGAGAGAGGAGGAGAGAGAGGAGGGTGTAGGGAGGGAGGGAAGAGAAGAGGAGGGAGGAGCAAAGGGTGAAGGGAAGGAGGAGGAAAGGGTGAGAAAAGGGAGGGATGTGGAGAGGGAGGTGGATGGGAAGTATGGAGGGGAATTGTAGTGGAGGAGGAGGAGGAGGAGGAGAGAGAGAGAGAGAGAGAGAGAGAGAGAGAGACGCCACCATGAATTAAAAACCTATCACAGTAACTAATCTCCGTCACTAGAGTTGTATCAGGCAGCGATAACAACACAGTATTACCCGGATGAAACTGTATCAATAAAACATTTGGCTAATGACGCAGCAATCACGTTGTCACAGCGCGGATTTGGGCGATAAAAAAAATATATATATTCAATCAGAGAATCGAGTGCAATTTCATGTCACACTTTGAGTGAAATAACAATAATACCGATGATAATAACAAGCTCTAGTTAACAGCAACAATAAAATAATGATAACAATAAATTTACCAATATGAAATACTGCAACTACAACTACTACTACATATATTACTTCGATTACTACTACTACTAATAATGATAATAATAACAATAACAACAAAACTATTATTTACAATCCACAACATACAACTCACAATCTGTTAATTTCACTATAGTGTATTGTACGTTCAGCCGCCCCCTCGACCGTCACCAAATTTAGGAAGCGTGTTGTTGGCTCACTCAGGATGGTGCCAGAACAGGTGTGAGTAACAGGAAGATGTGTTTAAAGGAAGATAAAAAAAAAATACGTCATACGCCCGCCAGCACTGATCTGATCAAGGACTCATGGCGGGGAGGACGGATTTACTGAAAGATCGTGCATGATAGAGTACAGTGCATGATAGAGTAGACTTCATGATAGAGTACAGTGCATGATAGAGTACAGTGCATGATAGAGTACAGTGCATGATAGAGTAGACTGCATGATAGAGTACAGTGCATGATAGAGTAGACTGCATGATAGAGTACAGTGCATGATAGAGTAGACTGCATGATAGAGCACAGTGTATGATAGAGTAGACTGCATGATAGAGTACAGTGCATGATAGAGTAGACTGCATGATAGAGCACAGTGCATGATAGAGTAGACTGCATGATAGAGTACAGTGCATGATAGAGTAGACTGCATGATAGAGTACAGTGCATGATAGAGTACAGTGCATGATAGAGTACAGTGCATGATAGAGTAGACTGCATGATAGAGCACAGTGCATGATAGAGTAGACTGCATGATAGAGTACAGTGCATGATAGAGTAGACTGCATGATAGAGTACAGTGCATGATAGAGTACAGTGCATGATAGAGTACAGTGCATGATAGAGTACAGTGCATGATAGAGTAGACGGCATGATAGAGCACAATGCATGATAAGAGTAGATTGCATGACGTATGATAAAGCTAGGATGATTGTCATGATCTCACAGGCGCCCCCTAACCACCCCCCCCCCACCCCCCCGCCTTAACCCACGCCTGGAGAGGAGAGAAACAGACGAGAGGTGATGTTGGCACGCCTGAGCTGGAAGGTGATGCCGTTATAAAGATAGGAGGTAATATTGGCAAGCCTGGATAAAAGGAACAAGACAGGAGATAATGTTGGTACGCCTGGCTGGACCCTTGTAGTTAATGGTGGCGGTAATGGTGGTACGTCAATGGGTAATGGGCGGAAGGGAGCAGCGCCAGTGTAGGAGCGTCTGGCGAACATTAACGGACAGATTACTCTCATTGCCCCCCGCTGTCCGGAGCCTTCCAAGGAGTGATTATAATCATTACGGTGAATAGTGGGAGCTCTTGTGGACGATAATGGCGCCATAGAGACTCGTACACATCATTCTTCTTTTTATTTTCAATCAAAGTAATAATGACGTCAGAACAGATGACACAATAACGGTGTCTCGACCCCCCTGGCACTTGGTCTGTGTTAGGCACCGCTATATTGATTTTTCACAAAGTTCAAAATTTATATAAAAATCCTTATAATAATAATAATAATAATAATAATAATAATAATAATAATATACAGTCAGATCACCTTTTGTTAATTAACTTGTATATTCGTGTCACGCCTCGTTTAAGACTGTGGCCCACCTGTGTGAGAGGTGTTAATGACCAGACACCTGGAGGTTGACACCGCCGGCTGGTAGGTATATAGTCATTAGAGTTAATATGACTTTAAGTTTAACCTAATCATTTAAACTGGGACCGATTAGGACTGGGCCCCAATCCTCTTGTTTCGAGTAGGTTAGGTTAGGTTAGGGACTATCTTGACTTGGGTTTATTAGGGTTAGCTTAGGTTAGGTTAGGTTAGGTTAGGTTAGGTTAGGTTAGATTAGTATGATTGCAATACCGTGATCCCCCATAACAGAGGTTTTGGATAAGAAAAATAAACCTCGTCTTGGATGGATCTAACAGGGTAGTATCTTTACTACACCCCTGCACCCTGGAGGTCCACACACACAGACGCCTCGTGAGGACACAACACACCCAACACTGAGACTCGCAACACACCCAAACACTGAGACTCGCAACACACCCAAACACTGAGATCTCACACACCCAAACACTGAGACTCGCAACACACCCAAATACTGAGACTCACCACCCAAACACTGAGACTCGCTACACACCCAAACACTGAGACTCGCAACACACCCAAACACTGAGACTCGCAACACACCCAAACACTGAGACTCGCAACACACCCAAACACTGAGACTCGCTACACAAGATGGGTAATGAGGAAGCCACTGCACCCGACTACCTCCACATCCTCAACTGAAGTTACGTCCTCATTCACAGCTGGGTCGGGGAGGGGTGCCACGGATACTAACACTTATTTCATTATAGCAGTACATAGCTCTATACTATTTACCAAGGGGTTGATGACTCCCTGGTGTGTGTGTGTGTGTGTGTGTGTGTGTGTGTGTGTGTGTAAACAGTTCACAGCTACACGTTTACACCGTGTCAACCTCACTGTCACGCGTTACTAAAAAATTCATTAAATAAACCCAGTTGTTGTCACGCATCCATGTTTTAGTTATCACACACACACACACACACACACACACACACACACACACACACCTCTCGTAGTAATAAAAAGGTCGATTTCCTTTACCATATACATGACAATAGGTTGACGTAAGTACCTCCCCCTCACCTTCCTGCTGGAAATGTCCCTCTCGGGTAATAAAACTCTCTACCTTTCCTCTTATTTGTTTTTTTTTATTGTATTTGTTTTAGGAGGAAGGTTAATCCCTTTTGCTTTTTTTTTTAATATTTCCCATTCATATATTTCGTCAATTTCTTATCATCATATATTTTTAACCATTTCCTATTACGTATTTTGCCTTTTAACTATATGTTGTTTTTGTTAACTTCATAATCGCTTATTTTGTCTAATCAACGTCAATCTTTAATTCACTTTCCACCATCCTCAGTCACATCCACCCTAAGTATTTTTCTCTCAGGACGGTCAAAGTCTTCACGCCTTCTCCCCCAACCACCATCTTCACGGTCTCTATGTATCGCTCTTCTCTCATCACGTATTCTACTAATTTCCAACAGATCAATAATTAATTAACTCGCTGCTTTAATTAACCAGGTATTTAATTAAAACGACTTGGACTATTATTCGGTGGGAAGGTATTTCGTTAACATAGAGGAGGAGGAGGAGGAGGAAGGGGGGAGAGGGAGGAGGAGAGAGAAGAGGGAGAATGAAGAGAAGAGGTAACTGATAATTGCATTGGTGGAAAATTGTAAATAAAAACAAAAAAGAGAACAAGAATAAAAGAAAGAAAGACTAAAAGGTACAGAGGTTTAAACAGTAAACCAGCATAACGGTACAGAGGTTTAAACAGTAAACCAGCATAACGATACAGAGGTTTAAACAGTAAACCAGCATAACGGTACAGAGGTTTAAACAGTAAACCAGCATAACGGTACAGAGGTTTAAACAGTAAACCAGCATAACGGTACAGAGGTTTAAACAGTAAACCAGCATAACGGTACAGAGGTTTAAACAGTAAACCAGCATAACGGTACAGAGGTTTAAACAGTAAACCAGCACAACGGTACAGAGGTTTTAAACAGTAAAGCCAGCTTAACGGTACAGAGGTTTAAACAGTAAACCAGCATAACGGTACAGAAGGTTTAAACAGTAAACCAGCATAACGGTACAGAGGTTTAAACAGTAAACCAGCATACGGTACAGAGGTTTAAACAGTAAACCAGCATACAGAGGTTTAAACAGTAAACCAGCACAACGGTACAGAGGTTTAAACAGTAACCAGCATAACGGTACAGAGGTTTAAACAGTAAACCAGCATAACGGTACAGAGGTTTAAACAGTAAACCAGCATAACGGTACAGAGGTTTAAACAGTAAACCAGCATAACGGTACAGAGGTTTAAACAGTAAACCAGCATAACGGTACAGAGGTTTAAACAGTAAACCAGCATAACGGTACAGGTGTTTAAACAGTAAACCAGCATAACGGTACAGGTGTTTAAACAGTAAACCAGCATAACGATACAGAGGTTTAAAGAGTAAACCAGCATAACGGTACAGGTGTTTAAACAGTAAACCAGCATAACGGTACAGAGGTTTAAACAGTAAACCAGCATAACGGTACAGGTGTTTAAACAGTAAACCAGCATAACGGTACAGAGGTTTAAACAGTAAACCAGCATGACGGTACAGAGGTTTAAACAGTAAACCAGCATAACGATACAGAGGTTTAAACAGTAAACCAGCACAACGGTACAGAGGTTTAAACAGTAAACCAGCTTAACGGTACAGAGGTTTAAACAGTAAACCAGCACAACGGTACAGAGGTTTAAACAGTAAGCCAACATCACTACAAAAGTAAAAAAAAATAATAAATAAAAGCTTTCTAAATATTCATAAACCATATTTGAGTTAACAAGTTGTACACAATTCGCTAATTTAAAAGAGAGAACAAAAAAAATTCCCCAAACAAAATTTAATTCTCTACATCCGAAAAAAAAAAATTACTTTATAACTCTCAAAATAGTTAACCGAAATTGTGAGCTAAATAATCCGGTTTACAATGCAGAATTTTATATTATTCCGATATTAAACTGGAAATACAATAAAACAAAAATCGGCTGAATTATTTGTGATCTGTAAATCCGGATGAGTATGAGGATAGGTACAGTATTGCGTGCGTGCGTGTGTGGGTAAGTATATGGATGTGTGTGTGTGCGTGTGGGGGGTGGGGGGAGTGTGTGGGTGACTAAGTGAGGGGGTGAGAGAGAGAGAGAGAGAGAGAGAGAGAGAGAGATTGACATACAGACAGAAGCATCATAATAAATAAAGTGTGTGCGTGTGTGTGTGTGTATGTGTGTGTGTGTGTGTGTGTACGTAATTGATCGCTCAACAAGCAGCGGCCAGATGTTGCCCAGGTAATCCCGCTACGATAAATGCCAGAGTCAGCCAGAATTTTAATGAAACACACACACACACACACACACACACACACACACACACACAAAATCTGCCCAGACTAATTCATAATGAGAAATGGATCCCCGTGAGCTTGCGATACAGTTTGACAGTATACAATATATATTTCTTTCATTTTGTATTATTATTATTATCATCATCATAAGGTCAAGAGGAGTGAATCGTATACTCTTATGTCCTCTTGGGTGTTATGTGTCGGATAATGTGACTCGACTCTGATTCTGGTTAAAGCTAATTTTTGGTTAACGCTGATTCTTGTAAACGTTGCCATACCACATCAGTCAGTATGGGATTCGGTACTCAACTTCTGGTGCGAGAGTTCACGACGAGTACTGCCACGTATCTTGACCACCTCTCTTGTTGTGGTATCGAATAGTAGTGTTTAGTGTTTACGTGAACAAGTGAAGGTTTGGATATAGACGATTGAAACCTTTATCCGTGTTGGAGATTAAGTGACTTTGAGACGTTTATAAAAATGTGACATAAGTAAAATAGTAATAAATCTTAGTTTAAAATATATAAATAAGAATATAGCTTTACAAAATTTAAAGACGTATTCGACAGATTAATAAGTAAGTAGCCTTAAACTTGACATAAGTAATATAAGTAAGGAACTTTATAATGCCTCAACGTAAGTAAAATAAATAAGTAACATCTAGAAAAACTTGATGGATTAACTTGGGTTTGGTAACAATGAGAAACAGTAAATAATGAGGGAATAATTCAAGTAAATAATAATAATAATAATAATAATAATAATAATAATAATAATAATAATAATAATAATAATAATAATAATAATAATAATAATAACCAAGAACACATTATTTTCTTCGGTATTTTTAATTCATAGTTTCAATTTTATTTATTTTGTCTTAATTTTAAATAGTTTGAAACTGAATATAGATACAATTACAATAAAAACGGAAATTCTTAAAAAAAAAGGTGACATTCTCGTTTTTTGTAACAGAGGACCAGGGTTCGAATCTCTCTCTCTCCCTCACCTATCTTTTTCCCTCCTCCTTAAACATCCCTCACCCCTCCCTCACCTACCCTTTTCCTCCTCCTTTCCCTCTCACCTCTCCTTCCTACCACCCTCACCTCCCCTCTCTTCCTCCTAACCCCCCTCCCTCCCCTCCCCACCCACCCCTCCCTCCCTCATTCTGCTTGCCGGCCTTATGATCCAAAGGCCCAGCTTTGGCTGCTTTTGACCCACAACCAGATACCAAACCCGCCAGCCCAGGAGCTTTAAGCTGGCCTAGATAGATAACAATTATTCTTCCCTTGATGTGGCTGTGGGGAGGGAGGGGGGGGAGGAGAAGGAGTGAGGTTAGTGGGAAGGAGAGGAAGAAGGATGATAGTTATTAGGGATGGTGTAAACCTTGAAGATGGGAAGGAAGGAAGGACAATGATGGTAGAGATGAGGGAAATGGTGATAAAGGGAAGGGAAAGGGGTGATGGAGTAGATGTAGAGGGTTATAGTAGGGGAGGGAAGAATTAGGTGGTACTCTCTCTCTCTCTCTCTCTCTCTCTCATGGCTCAAAACATCAACAAACACGACTCTCCGTTCCCTCACCTCCCTCACTCTCTTACCAAGCTAACCTGGTATGATCTCCTATCACTTGGTATCTCCTAAACCACCTGCTCATCTCCTGTCTCTTGGTATGTCCTAAACCACCTGCTGATCTCCTATCACTTGGTATCTCCTAAACCACCTGCTCATCTCCTGTCTCTTGGTATCTCCTAAACCACCTGCTGATCTCCTATCACTTGGTATCCCCTAAGCCACCTGCTGATCTCCTGTGTTTTGGTATCTCCTAAACCACCTGCTGATCTCCTATCTCTTGGTATCTCCTAAACCACCTGCTGATCTCCTATCTTTTGGTATCTCCTAAACCACCTGCTGATCTCCTATCTTTTGGTATCTCCTAAACCACGTGCTGATCTCCTATCTTTTGGTATCTCCTAAACCGCCTGCTGATCTCCTATCACTTAATGTCACAATTGTCGGTCTGCCTCACCAAGCTCTTCACCAGAGAGCTAATTGATCCTAGGAGACATGGCAGGTAGGTGTGTGTCTGTGTGTGTGTGTGTGTGTGGGTGTGGGTGTGTGTGTGTGTGTGTTCCTTCCCCCATGCACCCACCACCTCCTCTTCTTCTTTCCACCTCTCTGAGATAAACCTCCAGGTATACTTAACAGGTCTTGGCATCAGTTCTTCTTCTTCTTCTTCTTCTTCTTCTTCTTCTTCTTCTTCTTTACTCGTCTCACAACCTTATCTTATATCTTTCTCCTGATCTCTCTTTCTCTTCTTGATCTTCTTCCTCTTAATCAGCTCAACCCAAACTCTTATGAGCAGCTCCTCCTCTTCCTCTTCAAACTATCTTAGCGTCAGTCTCAATCAGATTTGTATAAGAGGAATAAGAGCATCAGTATCACCCCCACACCATTCATCTGCCTATGGTCACAAGTATAGGTCCAACAGGAAGTGTGGGAATTACTTCTACAGATGAACCCAAGAGAAGCCAAACCAAACACATGAGAAATGATCCACTAAAACATGGCAGGAAGTCAATCAAAGGGTCCAGCAGCTGTTTGATACAATAAACTAGTTTCCCCTCACATATTTTTTTTCTTTCTTCTAGACAGTGGCAAGTTTTTAAAATAAATTATATGTAATAAACTATCTCTACTTATTTTTTTCACTACGAGGGCGCTATTTTTAATATATTTTAGTCAGCAGAGAGGGCCCCCATACTCAAGGGAGGGCAGAAACAGGTTTTCCATATCCAGTTGTATTGTACTTAAGAACATTTTTTTTTATTAATTCTATGGACTATTTTTTTTCTAAATTTACTAACATGTAGATTTTTCACATTAAATATATCAAGACAAGTTAACGAAATACTGTAGAGCCAAAAGCAAGATGTTCCAATATGTACGAATTATAGTTTCCCAAAATACACCAAATGAATAGTTCCTCAAGTAGTGTTCCCTTCTCAATGGTCCGTCCTCCTCGCTGCCCTGCGTCCCTCGCTGCCCTAGCCTCCCTCACGGCCCATAGCCTCCTCACGGCCAACACCCTCCCCTCGGCCTTAAGCCTCCCTCACGACCCAGCCAACCTCCCCTCACCCAACAGCCTCCTCACGACAGCCTCCCTCACGACCAACAACCTCCTCACTGCCAGCAACCTCCTCACTGCCAGCAACCTCCCCTCACGACCCAGCAACCTCCTCGCACCAGCAACCTCCCTCACCGCCAGCAACCTCCCTCACGGCCAATAGCCTCCTCGACAACAACCTCCTCACGGCCAACAACCTCCCTCACGGCCAACAACCTCCCCTCACGGCCAACAACCTCTCCCTCACGGCCGGCAACCTCACGGCCAACAACCTCCCCTCACGGCCAACAACCTCCCTCACGGCCAACAACCTCCTCACATTAACAACCTCCTCACGGCCAACAACCTCCCTCATGGGCCAACAACCTCCCCTCATGGGCCAACAACCTCCCTCACGGCCGCCAACCTTCCCTCGCCAGCCCACCAAAAAAATAAATAAATAAACAAACACGGCAATGGTCTATAATTCCCGAAATTCTCCAGGTTCCCTTTCGATTTTCCCAACGTCCATTATAACAAGTCATTTACGGACGTGCCAGTTAACTCTATCCCAAACAGGAGGCTTCACCCCCCACCCACCTCCGTCCCTCTCTCCCGAACAAAAAATAAAAAGAAATACTTGCTGAAGCGCGCGGTAACAAATATTTAAAATTGCAATATACGCTTTCATTTTCCAGCCAGTTGAGCAATACGCCGGCAATCTGACCAGTATCTCCATGATCAATGTTAGCGGCGCGGTGTAAAACAATGGTAGGACCCAGATCCACAGACAACCCAAATACCTGGCATTTTTTACGGGTTGTGGAAATCCCAAACTGATGATTATTTTCGCTCGGTTGAAACTCGTCTGTCTGACTGTTTGACTGACTGACTGACTGACTGACTGGGTGGACTGGCTGGCTGGCTGGCTAGAGGGGATCTTCTCCTCCACTATCATCGCTGCTGAAGCCACCACATCATCGTTGCCACCACCGCCTCCACCACTCTCACCACCAAGTCAAGAATATTTCATTATACCAACACTTTAAAACACGTAACGCTGCCGGGTATAGTGAGTGTAACAGACCATGGACTACACAAGGAACTCTTCTCTAGTAACATTAACAACTATATCAACTTGTACTATTTAATTAAAAACATAAAAATAATATTCAATATAGTTTTTAAGATGTTTTTATTCATTGTATATATCCGGAAAATTTTACTTCATCTATATATTTTTTTTTACTTATTAATCTACATCACTTTTATTTATTCTATCTAATTAACACATCTATTTACTTAAGTACACCATAAACATTTTTTTTACTCATTTTCTTATTTATTTGCGTTGTTTACTATTCGTGTTCGCCAAACCATTTTTACTGGACCAGTATTGTCATCGCGAAGTTATTTCCAAAAGGGACAAAAACTAGTACTTCAGGTCAACCAAAAGCTAGTACTTTAGGTCAACCAAAAACTAGTACTTTAGGTCAACCAATATCTTTGTAAAGAGAGTGTGATTATTTTTTTTTCCTTTTAATTTATTTTTTGTTATCGATAGAAACAAAATATTTATCCGTCTTATAATATTCTCTGGGATTAAATCATCGTACTCAAGGGATTAAATCATTGTATTCAAGGGATTAAATCATCGTACCCAAGGGATTAAATCATCGTACTCAAGGGATTAAATCATTGTATTCAAGGGATTAAATCATTGTATTCAAGGGATTAAATCATCGTACTCAAGAGATTAAATCATCGTACTCAACGGATTAAATCATCATACTCAAGGAATTATATCATCGTACTCGTGGGATTATATCATCGTACTCAAGGAATTATATCATCGTACCCAAGGGATTAAATCATCGTACTCAAGGGATTAAATCATTGTATTCAAGGGATTAAATCATTGTATTCAAGGGATTAAATCATCGTACTCAAGGGATTAAATCATCGTACTCGTGGGATTAAATCATCGTACTCAAGGGATTAAATCATCATACTCAAGGGATTAAATCATCATACTCAAGGGATTAAATCATCGTACTCAAGGGATTATATCATCGTACTCAAGGGATAAGGTACAACAAACACACAAGTTAAGACAAGTTTAGAGCGAGTGTGTGGACGTAAGCCTCGACCCACCACTCCAGCGTTCATACATTATACATCATTGTTTTGCATGTGGAATGAGTTGACCCAGGGAGCCTCACCTCACACGACCCAGGGAGCCTTACCTCACTCGACCCCAGGGAGCCTTACCTCACTCGACCCCAGGGAGACTCACCTCACTCGATCTTTCCAAGACTCGTCAGCGGCAGTGTTGACATTTTCCTACCTGAAGGTTTTAATGTTTACGGATTCTATTTTTTTAAGGGGATTTTAAGTGTCTTTCGTTTAGTTTAGTTTCGTTTTGTTTTTCGTTTCGTTTCGTGTGATGATACCTGAATGATGGGCACACCTGGATAAGGAAACGCACCTGACCGAGAAAACACACCTGCAGGAGAGAACACACCTGCACGAGTGAACACACCTGCAGGAGTGAACACACCTGCAGGAGAGAACACACCTGCACGAGTGAACACACCTGCAGGAGAGAACACACCTGCACGAGTGAACACACCTGCACAGTAAACACACCTGCACGAGAGAACACATCTGCACGGTAAACACACCTGCACGAGAAACACACCTGCACGAGAGAACACACCTGCACGATAAACACCTGCACGAGAGAACACACCTGCACGGTAAACACACCTGCACGAGAGAACACACCTGTACAGTGAACACACCTGCACGAGAGAACACACCTGTACGAGAGAACACATCTGCACGAGTGAACACACCTGCACGAGAGAACACATCTGCACGAGTGAACACATCTGCACGAGTAAACACACCTGCACGAGTAAACACACCTGCACGAGAGAACACACCTGCACGAGTAAACACACCTGCACGAGAGAACACACCTGCACGAGAGAACACACCTTAAGACAATCAACAGAGATATTGTCCTCACATTTCACACTGAGCACAACGCGAGGTTCCACACCCCAGAGGTTCCACCATGACCGTGTTTTAACAGTCTTGCAGAGCTTGGAACATGATATGGAACTTGGAACATGATGTGGAACTTGGAACATGATACGGAACTTGGAACATGATATGGAACTTGGAACATAATATGGAACTTGGAACATGATGTGGAACTTGGAACATGATACGGAACTTGGAACATGATATGGAACTTGGAACATGATACGGAATATGGAACATGATGCGGAACTTGGAACATGATATGGAACTTTGGAACATAAATCTCACTGAACTTTGGAACATAATATGGAACTTGGAACATTATACCAGATATGGAACATGATGTGGAACTTGGAACATGATACGGAACTTGGAACATGATATGGAACTTGGAACATGATACGGAATATGGAACATGATGCGGAACTTGGAACATGATACGTGTCCCGAGTCACTAACTGAATCACTCACTGAGACACATTCCCCCCCCCCCCATCCCTCCTCCCGCGTAAGGTCATTTACCAACCAACTTTGTCTCTATTTTACCTACAGTCTGTTTTATATCCTTTCATTATTATTTCAAAATGTTTCAATCTGTTTAGTGTTATTTAGTCAACGAAACTAATTTTTTTCAATATTATTACATCTGGTATTTTTTATTATTCTTGTGTTTTTATTCTACTTATTCTCATGTTAAAATAAATAAATCTAAAATGTCAGAAATTGATTAAATAAAACAATACCTTTTTCACCTTCTTTCACCTCACCTTTGTTTTTAACGAGTTGCTACCTGTACACGTCTACACATCAATTCTACCTGTGTTTCTCTACCTCTTACCTCTCTACGCATCAATTCTACCTGTGTTTCCTTACCTGTAACCTCTCTTCCCATCAATCCTACATCTTCTTCTTCTTCTTCTTCTTCCTCCCATCAATCCTACATCCTCCTCTTCCTCCCATCTATTGTAAAATCTTTCTCTCCTTGTCTACTCTCATCTTACCCATCCTATATTAACTTTGTCTTCTCCCTATTTCTCAATCATCAATCCTACGTCAACTTTTCTCCAGCTCTTGGTACCATCAATCCTACACCGTTATGCCTTTTTTTTTAATCCATCAATCCTACGACAATTTTCTCCTCCTCTCCGCCTTTCAATCCGTCCTTTCCATCCATTTCTCACGAGCTCTTTCATATATTTTCAAAGGCCATTTTGTTGTTCGGTCTCAACACTCTAAACCTTTTCTGGACGGTTTCGTCTCTGTGTTCGTCCCTCCACCTTTTTTTTTTTCTGCTGTTTTTTGTCGCCTCTTCCGCACGGTTTCGCTTTTGCCTCTCCTACTCCTCCACCTCTTCACTATTTACACAATCACTCATGCAGCGGGAATGGAGAGGAAGAGGAGGAGGAGGAGGAGGAGGAGGAGGAGGAGGAGGATGAGGAGGAGGGGGAAGGAGAGGAGGAGGAGGAGGAGACAGCAGAAGGAAAAGAGGAGGGAGGAGGGAGAGGGAGGGGGAATAGGAAGGGAGGAGGAGGAGAAAGGGGCAGGAAAAAAATGGAGGAGCGAAAGAGATGATGAAAAGGAAGAGAGGGGGGAGAAAAAACAGTAGGAAGGGAAGAGGGGGAAGAGGAGGAGCAGCGAAAAAGAAGATGAAGAGGGAGGAGGAGGAAAATGAGTGGAAAGGGTGAGGAGAAGGAAAACGAGGAGAAGGAAAAGGGAAAGGAGGAAGAGGAGGAGAAAGCGAAGGAGGAAGAGATTAAAGGAGGCAGAGGAGGGAAGGGGGTATCCTTTGTGTGTGTGTGTGTTTCTTTTCATGTTCTGTTTCACCTTCTGTCGACTGTTTTAAAGGGGTGTTGGTGTTGCGAGCCTCTTGGGGACGTTGAATCTCTGGGGGAGTTGAATCTCTGGGGGAGGGAGTTGAATCTCTGGGGAGTTGAATCTCTGTGGGGAAGTTGACTCGGGGGAGCTGAATCTCCGGGAGGGGAAGTTGAACTTGGGGGAAGTTGAATCTCTGGGGCAAGTTGAATCTCTGGGGAAGTTGAATCTCTGGGGGAGTTGAACTCTCTGGGGGAAGATGAATCTCTGGGGGAAGGTGAATCTTTGGGGGAAAGATGAATCTCTGGGGGAAGATGAATCTCTGAGGGTAGGGGACTCACTAGGTAATTCTCAGGGGTGGAGGTACACTTCTGTGAGGGGGGTAAATCTTTAAAGTGGAAGTGAATCTTTGGGGGGATTGAAATAATATCTGAGGGGAGGGAATGAATCTCTGGGGGAGAGAATGAATCTCTGAGGGTAACTGAATCTCTCCCATAAACTATACCAAGATAAATTATATATATACGACTCCACTGTATTATAATCTCCAAGAGTCAACACAAGCGATGTTTATTGTTACTTTACACACACCGTCCACACCCTCGTGTCTATGTACAGCTGTGGTCAAAAGTCCCTAAACATCTCTTGCATAACCTATACTTGAGAGGTAACGCAGGAATAAGGAGACTGGTAAAACACACACTCTCTCTCTCTCTCTCTCTCTCTCTCTCTCTCTCTCTCTCTCTCTCTCTCTCTCTCTCTCTCTCTCTCGTATTATGGTTCTTTTTCTCACTTTGTTATTTTTACATAATTGATGATAAAAAGTGGTGTTCACTATAAACAAATCACATATATAAAGATCGACAATAGGTGTCAGATAGCGCCGAGTCTTGAGGTGTTCTGGTGTATGTTGAAGGTATACAAGCGTTTTATTTCCTGGGGAGAATCGAGGAATTTAATGAATATTGTTTTGTGGTACAGACAGACTCGTTTTACGTTGTTTTGTGGTACAGATAGATTCGTTTTACGATGTTTCGTGGTCCAGACACCTGTTTTATGATGTTTTGTGCTTCAGACACTCGTTTTACGATGTTTCGTGGTCCAGACACTCGTTTTATGATGTTTTGTGGTCCAGACACTCGTTTTATGATGTTTTGTGCTTCAGACCCCTGTTTTATGATGTTTTGTGGTCCAGACACTCGTTTTATGATGTTTTGTGCTTCAGACACTCGTTTTACGATGTTTCGTGGTCCAGACACTCGTTTTACGATGTTTCGTGGTCCAGACACCTGTTTTATGATGTTTTGTGGTCCAGACACTCGTTTTATGATGTTTTGTGCTTCAGACACTCGTTTTACGATGTTTTGTGCTTCAGACACTCGTTTTACGATGTTTCGTGGTCCAGACACCTGTTTTATGATGTTTTGTGCTTCAGACACTCGTTTTATGATGTTTCGTGCTTCAGACACTCGTTTTATGATGTTTCGTGCTTCAGACACTCGTTTTATGATGTTTACACTCTATAAAGATACTCATTTTACGAGCCAGGAAGACATTCACTTTATACCTATTTTAATTTTTTCCTCTTTTAAAGTTTGGGAATGTATCGAAATAACAAGAGCTGTGTGTGTGTGTGTGTGTGTGTGTGTGTGTGTGTGTGTGTGTGTGTGTGTGTGTGTGTGTGCGTGTGTGTGTGTGTGTGTGTGACAGCAGACACTTTCACCACTATGGACCCCAACACCGACAATACACTTCTCAAATAATTGCATAAAAGAAAATCGATTATTTATACAAAGATAATTTCAGATTAGTTGCACAGATAATTCTTGTATTAATTGGACAGATAAAACTTTTCATAAATTACATATACAAATTAGTCTATGTAATTATTCTTTTGTTATATTTAAAAATATTTCTAAAACTTACTCATAAATTGTACGTATATATTACCTTGATTAACAACACACTGAATATATCATATAATTTGCATTGATTTGTTGCACTTAGCAATTAGTCGCAATTAGAACGACTACAAACACATACATTCTTGTTAAGTTATATTTAGACTCTCAATTTGTTGTAAAGTAATATATTCCAATTAAAAATAATAGTTACAGCGCGTTAATAGGATAGACCGTGTCAATGTGCTTCCATAATCATGCTTAATAAACTGTTTACCTGTTGGCTGACAGATCATTAACGCAGGAGACGACACCTCACCTGTAGGAAAAAAAAACACGGGTATTAATCCCTTGGAAATAAACATGTTATTGACGTGCATAATTATCATGAAGAGGAATTAGTTTATTGCGTCTGTTTGTTTTCATCTGACAAAATTTTTATAATTGATAAAAAAAAATATTCATCTGAAAATAAATTCCTCGCGAATGACAATATTATTACGATATGATAAAATTTTCGGGGTAATGGAAAGGAAAAGGGAGAGAAAGGGACAAAGGAAAGGAAAATCAGAAGGGGAATATTAGAGAAATGAAAGACAGTGGAATGGAGAAACGGAAAGGAAATGTTAAAGGAGAGAGATGGGTAATGAGAAGGGGAACAATAGTAGGGAATGGAACAGAGGAGAACATGTGACAGTCCAGGTCAATATAGCAGAAATGACAGACTTTAACTCAAATGGGAGAGTCTGTATAGCTGAAATGGGACAGGAGTCTATATAAATGGGACAGAAATCCCTTAATAACTAAAATAAACAGTGACTAAAACATGCAAAGTAAATATCACAAAACAAACATATATAAACACAAGGAAATAATTAAAACACGATGAAGAATAAACACCTGAAAGAGTTAAAAGTAAACATAAGAGAAGATGGAAAACCAAAAACAATTATTTTTTTTACCCAGGACGAGCAAACACAAGCTATCTAAAACACAATGTAAAAGAATACAAACGTGGTAGGATTAAAATATACGGAGGCCAGAGATGGATTTTCACATATGCCAGGGTTGGATTCTCACATATGCCAGGGGTGCATTTTCACATATGCCAAGGCTAGATTTTTTTTTTTAATATATCTACTAGAAATAACTGGAAAATTAATATAACTTGTGTTGGAAAATTCATCCAGTAAGGAAAATAAATTTTGTACATATAGGGTTGGAAACTCACTTTATTTTTCATGTGTGTCTGTTCCTTCTCTTCATTATCCCTTCCCTGTGTGTCTGTTTCCCCTCTTTACTCACTCTTACCCTGCCGTCTCTCTCTCTCTCTCTCTCTCTCTCTCTCTCTCTCTTAACTCTCCCAACAGTCTATATATAAACTCGTCTCCTCTTCTTCATTTCCACTCTTCCCCATGTTTATTCTCCCTTTCTTCTTCCCACATCTTCCTACTCTCCCTCTCCCTCCTCCTCTTCCTTCATCATTATGTCTGCTCTTCCCTGTTATGTCTACTCCTCCCTTTTATTTACTATTCCTTGCTCTTCTTCCTATTCTTCCCGCTTCTCCTTGTTCCTCTCTTCCTTATACTTCCCTCTCGCTTTCGTCACCCTCTCCCTTCCTAGTCTCTGTATTCTCTTCCTCCTCCTCCTCCCCTTCCTCTTAAATCTTCCTACTTCTTCACCCTTGCCCCTCCTTCCTTCTTTCTCTTCCTCCATTAGGCCCCTTCCTTATTCCTTTTCCTATCCATCTGTCGTCACTACCCATCCCACACTCTCCCAGAATGGAAGAGAGAGAGAGAGAGAGAGAGAGAGAGAGAGAGAAGAGAGAGTCAATAGGGTGGGGAGTGCTTAATACCGTGACAGGTTCAGTAAAGGTCCCATCACACCAAATTATCCAAACCTGAGAATGAAGAATTCTACAAAACATTTCCCAACGCCACAATTTTTAACACTGTCGACTCCATAAATAAAAAAAAGAGAAGCAGCAAAATTGGCGAATCGACATTGAAAATTCTGTGCCGTTAGATCGCGTATTTGTGTCGTTAAAGCAGCGAAATTGAAGCGTGGACAAAGAGAATGATTTGGTGGGGTTACTTCACGATTTTCTGTGGTTAGGTCGTGGATTCTCTTGTGTTATAGGGGTGACTTTTGTGTTTATTTCGCCAATTTTATGTTTAGGTCGCCAAGTCCGTGTTTAGGTCGCTAAGTCCGTGCTTAGGTCGTCAATTTTATGTTTAGGTCGCCAAGTCCCGTGTTTAGGTCGCCAAGTCCGTGTTTAGGTCGCCAAGTCCCGTGTTTAGGTCGCCAAGTCCGTGTTTAGGTCGCCAAGTCCGTGCTTAGGTCGTCAATTTTATGTTTAGGTCCCAAGTCCGTGTTTAGGTCGTCAATTTTATGTTTAGGTCGCCAAGTCCGTGTTTAGGTCGTCAATTCTGTGTTTAGGTCGTAAATTTTTTGTTCAAACAGCCAATTTTGTGCTTAGATCGTCAACTTAGTGTTAAGATCGCCATTTTTGTGTTTAGATCGCCATTTGGGTTTAGTTCAGCAATATTGTGTTTAGGTTAGGTTGTTAAGGATCGAGGTATACATCAACCTGACACTAATTTTTGTATTGTCAAGTCGTAGGAAATTTCTCGACGCTGTAACATAAATTCCCCCCCCCCTTTCTCCTCCTCCTCCTCACTCCCACTATACACCAGTAAATATATTCAGCGGCGGATGTTGCAATTTCCAGAGTAAGTAGAAGTAATGACGATAATTCTTCACCAAGATAATATTGTAAGATAAGTGCTTCATTCTAGCAGCAGAATAGGTACGGCGTTTCTCTGTTGAAAGTTGGAGGGGAAGTTGGCCATTTGAGACGAGACAATAACGGCCAGGCTCCTAGCGTCTCCAGGACACCGAATGGCGTATCACAGTAAAGGCGAGAAACGCGATACACTACACGTTTTACCTATATACAATGCAATATACACAACTAAGGTCTCTCTCTCTCTCTCTTGATTTGTTGTACTAAAAGCTCTCTCACTTTTTTCTCTCTTAATTGGTTAAGTATAATGGTAAGATTATCATCGTCTTTTTTCAGTGAGGAGGACACACACACACACACACACACACACACACACACACACACACACACACACACACACACACACACACACACACACACACACACACACACACACACACACCATGCACTCACTGTGAATACGTTTATTATACCCCCCACTCAAAGAACGTAGTGGTGAACATAACCAGATCAGGTCTCGCCCGTCTGTCTGTCTGTCAATACCACCAGTCAAAAAAGTTGATAATAATTTGAAGAAAAAAAATCATCATTAATGGTTTCTGCTATACAGGATAAATATTTCCAGCTCATGACTTCCAGGTATTTGAGACAGTGGGTGGGGAAAAACCGCAGCATGTCCTTAGTATGTCCTCATTATGGTCCTGGCATGTCCCACAACCTTCCTGCAGGAGGCGGTGAAGCAGCTGACAGCAGAGACCAGATAAGCTCACGTACAGTTTTATTGGTCGTTTCCACTCGCATAAAAACCCACTACACTGATCGCTACTCTACTTCTGGCGCGTGAGTTGCTCCGCCCGCCCGCCCGCCCGCCCGCCCGTTTGCCTGTCTGTTCCGTCACAACGCTGCCTATGCGTCACTCCTCCCGCCAGATGCGTCACAATACCATCCCAACGTCACTCCTCTCGTCAGATGCGTCACAATACCAACTGTGCGTCACTCCTGCACACATACACCAAGTCCTCATACATAAACGCACACAAAAATGCTTCTACACCCAATTACACATCAGGACAAAGACTCAGATCCAAACAACAACACGGACAAACACACGTACGTACATAAACTCTTTACCCTCTTACGGATGATGAATATAAATACAAAATAAAGATATTTGTTGTGACCCTTCAGTGTTCCCTCGGCCTCCTGAAGGGGAGAGACAGGACACACATACAAGTACTGGTTGACTATAGAAGGTGAATGGCTTAAGACGGGTTTCAAAATATGTACCTGAAACGATAATGTACAGCGTGTTTACAGAGCAGGTCCTCACACACACACACACACACACACACACACACACACAGACAGACAGTTACACAGACACCACTGATAGCTCGAGGTTATAAACAAGACAATTAGCGTGGAGGAGGAGGAGGGGGGGGGGGGAGCCAAACCACTCATCCTCCCCGGACTAATTGTCAAGTGGATGAGGATAATTGTCATGTGGACCTGGAACCATAACTCTTGATAAATAAAGTTAGCCTGATATGTACACCTTAAATACTTAAAAAAAGAAAGAAATACTCGAATTACTTTCACTAGATAAATAAACCTACAAAAATATTAAAGATAAAAATAATACCTCTTAAGATTTTGACCGACTTATACAACGAATCATCTGATCGTTGTGGCGTCAGACAAGGCCTTGAGCTTAGACTCTCTCCGTTCTTACCACAATAACAAGTAGATTAAACCAGACCAGGAGAAAATATATATATACTAGTATTATTAATATAGTTTAAACCCGTATCACTATGTATGTAATTTTATATATCATAGTTCAGGATAAATAATATAATTCAGGCTATTCTATAAAGCACACATTACGATATATTATAAAAAACATATAATATAGCAAGTATATATATAATTCATTTTTCTCTCTTTTTTACACAAGGTAGGGGTCAAATTTTCCAGGTAACATATGACATTTAACGTGTAATTAGTAAAAAAAAATATAGTACAGGTGAAACTCAAATATAGATTAAATGTTTGGTGTTATGATGCTGCTTGTGTTGTTGTTGGTACCACACATCACTACCACCACGGCCACCACTACTAACACCTCTACCACCACTACTAATGCCAACACCACAACCACCATCACCACTACTACCTCTACCACCACTACTGCCTCTACCACCACTACTAATGCCAACACCACAACCACCATCACCACTACTGCCTCTACCACCACTACTACCTCTACCACTACTACTAATACCAACACCCACGACTACCATCACCACTACTGCCTCTACCACCACTACTGCCTCTACCACCACTACTACCTCTACCACCACCACTACACTCAACATGATTACACAGATTTACGCCTCACTTCAGAACAGGTCTTGACGTCATCGATCAAACTTGACGTCACCCATCTGGTCTTGCGGGCGTTATCAACCAGGCCTTGACGTCATCGATTAGCCATGACGTCAACGACCACACCTTGTAACCCGTCTCGTCGCTGATCAAACTTTACATCCCCGACCAGGCCATATTGACGTCACCGACCACACCTTGACGTCATCGACCTCACCTTGAATGTACCAACCACATCTTGACGCCACCAACCACACCTTAACGTCATCGACCACATCTTAACGTTAGTGACCACACCTTAACGTCACCGACCACACCTTGACGTCATGACGACGTCATCGACCTCACCTTGAATGTACCAACCACATCTTGACGCCACCAACCACACCTTAACGTCATCGACCACATCTTAACGTTAGTGACCACACCTTAACGTCACCGACCACACCTTGACGTCATCGACCAGCCCAGGTCCTTGTGGTCATGGCCCGGAGACCAGCACGAAGGATCCATCTCAAAAGGTCAGACTATAAAACATTTTTTACGGGAAAATTTTGATTTCAGTGACCGCAGAGTTTCTCAGTGACCGCAGAGCTCCTCGGTGACCGCAGAGCTCCTCGGGTTCACTTGTTTATTGCCCAATTAAGTTTCAATATAACAAAATATCTGCAATGCGCTCCTCCTTGCCCACCCCAAGGTGACCTCTGACCTATGCCTAACCCGATTTACCTAACCTTAACCTAGCCCTTCGTGACCTCAAACTGACCCAACTTACTTAGCCCTTTGTGACCTCTAACCGCTGTCCACAGTGCCTGCCATACCATACCTAGCCTTTGCTTTATCTAGTATTCCGTGTGCAGAGAACCTAACCTGACCTAACCTAACCTAATATAAGCTATCTAATCCGATTCTATCCAGCACGTCTAGCTTTTCCTAACCTAACTGATCTAACTTAACTAGCCTAACCTAATCTATCTAGCGTATATCTCAGCTATCCAGAAAGTCTAACCTAACCTAACCAAACCTGTCTCTTTTTCTTTCTGTCTGTATCTCTGTCTGTCTGTATCTGTCTTTCCATCTCTCTCTATCTTTAGGACCAAGAGTTTCAAACATTCATACACATCACCTTTTCCTCCTCACCTGTGTAAGACTTATTAAGTGGGGGTATTCTAGCCGCTGTCCTAGTGTCATTGTACAAGCGAGTCCGTCTTATGGGATCCTGCCTCCCCCTCCCTCCCTCCAACCCAGTAAGGAATGTGAGGAATGGGGAGGGAGGAGGGGGAGAGACAGGAGGGGACTGAGGGGGGGAGGGTGGAGGATGGAAGGGAGAAGGGAGGAAGGAAGGAAGAGAGGAGGGAGGAAGGATGGAAAGAAGAGGGTGAAGGGGAGGAAGGGTGGAAGGGAAGGAATGAGGGAAGAGAGAGAGAGAGAGAGAGAGAGAGAGAGAGAGAAAACTTAAACACATAAGGACCAAAGAGAATGGCGTCTCACGATCATGGTGGAAAGAACTTTAATATTTTTGTTGGTGAAAGTCAAGTTTGGGATCTTTTCCTTAATAAAGTATAAAACAAAGAGGCTAACATACCAATATATTCCGAATGTCCTCCAAGATTTCATATCAGGGATCGTAAATATTGAAACATGACGTTATCTTAGAAGAAACTGTTATTTAGGGTGAAAATCTAAGATGGCTTCGTGTTTTAACGTAGTATCGACGATTAAAAAAGAAAACTATCCCTGAATGATTCTATATTTGATTTTAACCGGAATGAATCACTAAACATTTGAAGAGTATCTCAGTGGTCTGTTCCTCGTAAAAATCCAGATATATTGGGAAAAATTATTTTGTTTTTAATAGCCAGAACCAGTATAAGCACGCGAGCCTACAGCCTATCTCTACCTGATGATTTTGTTTACATTTTCCCTATAGACGATCTCACCGCCAGAAAAACAAATGAACATTGCGAAAAGAAATCCAATCTTATATCATGGTACTGAATGCTTTCTGAAGAGTTTATAACCTTATGTCTTTCGTGATTTACTACGTTTATTCAGTTCAATTTATTTTTACCCCACAATTTCCCTCGACTTCGGAACCCGGGCCACTTACGAATCTAATTTAAAACAACAAGAATAGCAGACGCGGTGCATGACCCACACATCACGGAAATAATCTCTAGAAAACAGACGAAGATTTTGGCTTGAGATTTGATTTTGTTGTAAACTTTGTCACTGAAGGAAAAACTCCTCCCTAAAATGTACTTTAATTATCTTGTTTATATGTCATGTGTTTCCCTGTTGTCTCATGTGTGAGCTGACCGCTGTTCATACTGAGGGGGAGGGTGTACTGTACATCAGCATAGAGTGAACATCAAGTGTGAGAGTCCGTCAATACATCATCACACCGGATACAAAACCTAACCTAACCTAACCTACAGGATGGCAGATGAAATTCAATGTGGACAAATGTAAAGTACTTAGTCTAGGAGATGCAAACCGAGAAACCAGATATCAGATGAACAACCTTGATATAGCGAAATCCGACTGTGAGAAAGATTAAGGAGTAATTATAAGTAGGAATCCTAAACAAAGACAACAATGTGTATTTGCTGGAAACAAGGCTAATAAAGTACTTGGGTTCATACAAAGGAGTGTTAGTTACAAGACTAACGAGGTCATCCTAAAACTATATATTGCGCTTGTGAGACCTCACTTGGATTATGCAGTTCAGTTCTGGTCACCGTACTACAGAATGGATATAGAATCCCTAGAAAGCATACAGAGGAGAATGACTGGACTAATCCCGGGCATTAGGAACCTTGAGTACAGCGACAGGTTAAGGCATCTTAATTTGTACTCCTTCGAGAGACGTAGAGTGAGGGGCGATATGATAGAGGTGTATAAATGGAAGTCATGGTTAAACAAAGGTGATATAACAAGGTACTCAAACTACCCAACCAGGAAAGAAATCGTAACAATGGTTTTAAATTAGACAAATTTAGATTTAGGCGCGAGATAAGTAAACATTGATTTAGAAATAGAGTAGTGGATGAGTGGAACAAGTTACCAAACTTCATCATTAACTCGAAGACGCTGGATAGCTTCAAACAAAGGTTGGGCGGATATATGAGTGATAGGGGTTGGGTGTAAACGGGACTGCCCAGTATGAGCCAATAGGCCCGCTGCAGTTGCCTCCATTCTTATGTTCTTATGGACATAAACAAGATGAATCGATTAAAAAGAAAGATACGACAAAATTATAATTCCCCTTTTAAAGTGTTCCTAAAACTGGGAAAATACCTAAAATTATGACTCAACTGAAGGGAAGATATCACTTTAATATTACAGAATGAAGAGGTGATAACTCTACAGTATAGTTAAAACAGATCACCTGATGATAAGGTACCTCAGCTTATCTCAGCTTGATTAAATATACCTTTATGCTACCTGAGGGGAGGTTAGATTAAGGTAGGGTGTTTAATCAGCAGGAGGAAGAGGAGGAGGGGGAGGGCAGGAGGAGGGAGGACGAAGAGGAGAAGGAACGAGGAAGAAGAGTAGGAGGTCGAGAAGGGGGAGGAGAAGGAGGAGGAAGGGGGGGGGGAGGAGAAGGAGGAGGAAGGGGGGAGGAGGAGAAGGGAGGAGGGCAATAACCTGTTAGGTGATCTGCTCAAATACACATCAAATAAAACCAAAGTTTCCCGCCAAACACTTCACAATACCAGGACAAACCAGCTTTTTAGTTGAGAGAGAGAGAGAGAGAGAGAGAGAGAGAGAGAGAGAGAGAGAGAGAGAGTGTGTGTGTGTGTGTGTGTGTGTTCTCGAGCCGAGTTTCGAACAAGATCAAACGCCCTAAACTTTGGCGAGGAGTAAAGTTCGCCTTTATAACGCTGCAGTATTTATAAATTCCTCGCTAACTTAACCTAAAGGCCAAGATTGTTCCTTCCTTAAGTGGGTTACCGGCCATCCTTACTGAGCCTGTGGTGAGGGTTATGGTGTGAGGTTATAGTGAGGGTTATGGTGTGGTTATAGTGAGGGTTATAGTGTGGGGGTTATAATGGTGGTTAGTCACACTTTACTCATCCTCACTTAACTACTTACAAACCCCTCATTCGATTGGACACACACACACACACACACACACACACACACACACACACACACACACACACACACACACACACACACACACACACACACACACACACACACACCAAACCCAATTAGCATCTATAATTACTAGATTAGTCTATGTTAGGTCATCTATCAAGAATTTTATCCATTTCCATCCCAATTACCACAAAATATTTACTTGATAATTGCAATTTATATTCCCGGGTTTCATTATATATTTTCCTGCTGTAATTTTGTCATTTAAATCAATACAACTTCAGCTATCAATTGTTTTATATGCTATAAATTGTTTTAAACGGGAATGGACACGAAAAGGGTACCGTTGAGGACTGGTTACCGTTAAAACAGGAATGCCGTTAGAAACCGGTAATACCGTTAAGGCAGACGTAATGTTTGAGACCGTTAGCACCGTTAAAATACAAATACTGTAAGATACCGTTCGTGCCGTTAAAGCAGACAGAGTATTAGATCGTTAATACCGTTAAAACAGAAATACAGTTAAAGACCGTTAATTAACCGTCAGGCAAGATGAGCACTTCTAACGGTTAGGCTGAAGTTTAAAATCCATTGAGAATTAAACTGAAACAGGAACAGCAATTAAACAAAACACAATCATCTACATCATCGTCAAAGAGCATTAACAGCAACTCAAAACAGCGTTACCAACAACAGCAGCGACACAATCAACACAGCAGCTGCAGCATCCTCAGTAACATAGTAAGTACAACAGCATCATTAACACAGCAGTATCCTCAGCAACACAGCAGGTGTAGCATTACGACCCATTAACAGCACCAATAAGCGCGCCAACTCTAACCTCAGTTCTAATTTATATGCAATAAAAAAAAAAAGTTTTTCAAGTCGGTTAAATCCCAGCTTTTAACTACTTGTTGCAGCTCTTTCTCTCACTCTCTGTCTCTCTCTCATTTATACCTTTCTCCTAATATGTTCAAACCTTTTTTTGTCTTTCTTTAATGCCACACTCACTCACCTACCCCCTCCCCTCCCCTACCACCTCCCCACCACCACCACCAGCACAACCTCTACCCCCACCATCGCAACCACCAACACTGTGTTCATGCCAGCCTCCACCCTGGGCAAAGTCTACTCGTAAACTTTAATTAAAATTTAATCTGACTGCTTTACCACCAACCCCTCGTCTCCTCCTGCTCCTCCCTCCCTCCATCCATCCATCCCTCCCCCTTCTCCTCCTCCTCCCTCCCCTCACCTTAACGGCAGAGCCAAACTGAATTTAAAATTACGGGGGAACGCTCCTCTGAACACCGCCTCCCATCCCAGCCCCTCGCCTCCCATCCCAGCCCCTCCCCCCTCCCTCCTCCCATCCCCACCCCTCCCCTTACCTGCCCTCCCACCCACTACCCCCTTACCTCGCTGCTTCGAAAAACTAAACTCAAATTTACACCGATTCTCACCAGGTTGGGGTGGGCAGAAGTGGAGCATTACGAGTGAGGTACTGGACAGGTGAGAGGAGGAGAGAGTGAGGGGGAAGGGAGAAAAAAAGGGGGGAGTGGGTGGAGCAAGAGTGGTGGGGAGGGGGCAAAAGATGGAAAGATAAAGTAATAAAGAATTAAATGAGAGGGAAGAGAAGAGAAATCATAAAAGAGAAAATGTTGAAAGGGCTGGCCAGAGAGAACGGAGGGGAGAGGAATGAAAGGAAAGGAACGAAATGATAGGAGAAAGGTGGATCAGAAGGGAAGAAAATTAAAGAGAAAACAAGAGAAAGAGATTTATAACAGAAAGGAAATGAAAAATGGAGAGAAGAGAAAGAGAAACAAACAGACAGACAGATGATACGAGTCGACTATCCTCAATATACCACAGGTCAAGATAAGGTCGTAGAGTGACGTAATAATAATAACTCCCCTCACCCCATCTCCCTCTCCTCACCTTCCTCTAACCTCATCCCACCTCCCTCTCCCTTCACCCTCACCTCCCTCTCCCTTCACCCCTGCCTCCGTCTCCCTTCACCCCCACCTCCCTCTCCCTTCACCCCCACCTCCCTCTCCCTTCACCCCACCTCCTCTCACCCCCGCCTCCTGTCCCCTCTCTCACCCCCACCTCCCTCTCCTTCACCCCCACCTCCTCTCCCTTCACCCCCCACCTCCGTCTCCTTCACCCCTCCCTCTCCCTTCACCCTCACCTCCCTCTCCCTTCACCCCTGCCTCCGTCTCCCTTCACCCCCACCTCCCTCTCCCTTCACCCCCACCTCCCTCTCCCTTCACCCCCACCTCCCCAATCCCATCACCCCTCTCAACCCTCACTCCCCACCTCTCTCTGTCCTCAGTCTACCTCTCCTCACCTCTCACCCCACTCCCCTCATCCACAGTATGTTAATTTACTCTCTAGGTCATGACACAGATTGGCCGGCCCACTTACCCTCTGTACTATACTTTAACACTTACCAACTTCACCTCAAACAGGCCCCAACCTTATCTAAAGCTACTTATTAGGTCTGGGGTCCATCTGGTTAGTCACCGTCGGGGTCCATTAGGTTGGGGGTCCATCTGGTTAGTCACCGTCGGGGTCCATTAGGTTTGGGGTCCATCTGGTTAGTCACCGTCGGGGTCCATTAGGTTTGGGTCCATTCTGGTTTCACCGTCGGGGTCCATCTGGTTAGTCACCGTCAGGTCCATTAGGTTTGGGGGTCCATCTGGTTAGTCACTGTCGGGGTCCATTAGGTTTGGGGGTCCATCTGGTTAGTCACCGTCGGGGTCCATTAGGTTTGGGGTCCATCTGGTTAGTCACCGTCGGGGTCCATTAGGTTTGGGGGTCCATCTGGTTAGTCACCGTCGGGGTCCATTAGGTTTGGGGGTCCAGGTGGCTATGAGTGACGAGAGTGAGGGACCCCAAGAGGAAGATCATTTGAGGTTATCGCTTCCTTGACTTCTTCCTGAGTCATTTATTCTCGGTCCTCCCTTCCTCCCTTTCCTCTTCCTCCCTTTCCTCTTCAACTAATGCTTCCTCCCTTCCCCCCTGTTTCCTCCCTTCACATCCCTCTTCCATATTCTCCCCATTCCATTATTTCACCCATCTCCCCATACCACCGTTTACCTTTCTCTCCTCCTCCTTCCCACCCACCACCAATTTACCCCTTTCTCTCCCTTCTCCTGTTCCTTTCAACCCATCATCAACTTTTACCCTTCTTCTTCCTCCTCCTCCTCCTCCTCCCCTTCCCATCATCCTGCATCATTTCTCAGCCTCATTTCCCCCTCCCTCATCTTACCTGTCTGTCACACCTCCTATTAATAACACTGCTTATGTCTCACCGTCCAATATCTCACCCTCCAAGCAACGACTAAGCCTCCACCATATATTACACCATCGACCTGACACCTCACCCTCCACTCCACACATCACCCTCCACCCCCGACACACCACCCGACACCTTACCCTTGACCCCACACACCCCATCCTCCACCCTAAACATCACACTCCACTCCGAAACAAAACCCCCACACCTCACCCTCCACCCAATACCTCACCCTCCATCCCCTCCACCCTACCTGATTCTCTCTAATTTGGAATAGTGTGCAGGTATACACTCTTTTCTTCCCTCTAATCAAGTAGTCTAATCTTCCTCCCGTATCATGAAGCCATCTTTTCCCAGATCAGGAAGACACCTTCTCCCTAATTAAGAGAGCCCTTCTAATTAATCGAGGCACCTGTTATATCCTAGTTAAGAGGCCCTGCTTCCCTCCACCACCAAGAGGAGTTCTCCCTAATGCTCCCCTCTTTATCTAATCAAGAACACGTAGTCTTTTCGAATGACCTAATCAAGACACCCCCCTTAATCCTAATCTCCTCCATTAGTTAATCAACAAGCCCCCTTCCTAATCAACAAGCCCCCTCCTCCTAATCAACAAGCCCTCCTCCTAATCAACAAGCCCTTCTCTAATCAACAAGCCCTCCTCCTAATCAACAAGCCCTCCTCCTAATCAACAAGCCCTTCCTCAATCAACAAGCCCTCCTAATCAACAAGCCCTCCTCCTAATCAACAAGCCCTTCCTAATCAACAAGCTCCCTTCCTAATCAACAAGTTTTCCTCTCTAATCAACAAGTCTTCCTCCTAATCAACAAGCCCCCTTCCCTAATCAACAACCCTCTAATCAACAAGCCCTCCTCCTAATCAACGTTCTCTAATCAACAAGCTCCTTCCTAATCAACAAGCCCTCCTCCCAATCAACAAGCCTCCCTCCTAACTGCTCCCCCTTCCCTAATCAACAACCCCTCCCCCTAATCAACAACCCCCTTCCTAATCAACAAGCCACTCTAACCAACTTCCAAGATGAAGTCAACGACCCTCCACAGCCTCCATCCAACCCTCCCCCTTCCAACCCTCCCCCTCCTTCCAACCCTCCTTCCTCCTTTCCAACCCTTCCTTCCCTCCTTCCAGAAAACTCTCGTGATTGTTTTTTGTTTTGTTATGACTGTTTTTGGTTTCTGTTATGACTGTTTTTTATGAGTTTATTTTGACTGTTTGTGTTTATGACTGTTTTTGGTTTTTGTTATGACTGTTTTTGGTTTTTGTTATGACTGTTTTTGTTATGATTGTTTTTGTTACGTCTTAGGTCATAGTTAAAGTAGACACATTAGTCCAGATGCCATTAAGACAACAGTTATCTTTTCTCATCCCTTTAACCCCTTAGTTATTCCCTTATCTAACCCATTAGTGAATTAAACCATTTACTATTTCCTGTAACCCTTTACCCCTTAAATACCTCCTCCCCATACCCATCCATCATTGATATAACCCCATTAACAATCTCCCCCTTAGTAGGATAACATCTCCCCCTTAGAAGGATAACATCTCCCCTCCCCCTTATATACAAACACTAACATATCCACCTCATTAGTTTCCTCCTCCTTCCCCCTTATTCTCTTCCCTCCTCCTCCTACTCCTTCTCTTCCTCCCCTTATCCCTTCCCTCCTCCTACTCCTCCTCCTGCTTCTCCTCCTCCCCCCCTTATTCTCTTCCCTCCTCCTCCTACTCCTTCTCTTCCTCTTTCTTCTTCTTTTCCCTGGTTTTCTTCCCTCCTCCTTCTCTTCTTGGAACCAACCGCTTGTTGTTCCATCTTATGTTACCTCCTTTGACACACTGGTACTCCTTACCCTTGTCCCCCCCTCCCCCCTCTCTCTCTCCTCCGGGCAACATCTCCTTCCAATGACACCATTTGCTTATCCCATATTCTTCACTTCCCTCCTTCCTCTCTTCTTTTCTCCATATGTTTCTCCTCTATTCTTCCTCTTCCTCTACTCCTCCACCACCCACTCTTCCTCGTCCTCCACCCTCCCTCATTATCTCCCCCACTCCTCTTCCACCTCTTCCACCCTCCTTCTTCCTCTCCCCCACTCCATCTCCTCCTCCCAGATCCCTCTCGTAGGTAGACGGACAACATGTTAGTCACGTGGAACAAGGCAGCAAGTGACGGGACTTCAAAGCTTTAGTCTCTCAGTTTATCTCAAAAGGAGAGAGACTGAGAGAGAAAGACTGAGAGAAACTGAGAGAGAGATGAAGAAGAGAGAAAAAAAAACTCCTGTGGATATCCGGCTTAAAACGAAAAAATCCGGATACGATTAAATGGCTATATAAAAAAAAGCCATTTAAGTTTCCCTTGATGGCGTATAAACCCCGAGGGCGCCTCACTTCCCGCCCTCCCCTACACTGCTCCTTCACAAAGTGCCTCTTCACTGGTCTTTTTTTTTTTTGAAGTGGGCCTTTTGGGAGAGAGGGGGGGCTAGAAGAGGGGCCTTTTTAGGGGAGGGGCAGAGGAGGGGCCCCTCAGGGAGGGGGTCTTTTGGGATTTTTTTCGGGACTGATTCAAGTTTTTCGCTGGACGGGAATAATTCATTAATATTAATCCTGAGTGAGGGTGGATGGTGGAGGTGATGGTGGAGGTAGAGGTGGTGATGATGGTGATGATGGTGTGTATGTATGTATGTATGTATGTATGTATGTATGTAGTATGTATGTATGTATGTATGTATGTATGTATGTATGTATGTATGTATGTAGTAATTGCCTGAGCCAAACACTTGTCGTAAATGCTGTCCAGTAAAGCCTAAAAACAAAAAAAAACAAAAATCCGACTTTTTCCCTATTTTTCCCTAGAATGTCCAGTAAAACCTAAATTAATCCCTATTTACCCCGATTTTTCTTAGGCTGTTCAGAAAAAATCCTTATTTCCACCGATTTTTCCCTAGGCTATCCAAAGAAACAAAAAAAAATCCCTATTTCCCCCGATTTTCCCTGGACTGTTCAGAAAAAAAAACGAGAAACCAACTTTTCCCCGATTACTGTTCAGTTGTTAAGAGATCAAGCATATATCCCAGACTAGAAATAGCAAAGTACAAGGCCATAGTTACTTGTCTAGGATTTCCCGGTAGCGTAGGATGAACTGTGGGCGAGCTCTATGTAAGGCAAGCTCTGGGGTGGAAGAGATCTATGTAAAGAATGCTCTGAGTACGAGAGCTCTATGTTGAAAGAGCTCTATGCTTGAGAGCTCTGTGTCTTAAGAGTTCCGTGTTTGAAAGCTCTGTATATATAAATGAGCCCAGTGTTTGAGAGCTCTTTATATAAGGAACTTAGTGCAGAAGACCAGTGTGTGTGTGTGTGTGTGTGTGTGTGTGTGTGTGTGTGTGTGTGTGTGTGTGTCCCACGTAGAAGAAGAGAGAACCACATAGCAAAACAAAACAAGCTCAGTGTGGAAGAGCTCTCACCAAACGAGAAACTCTTCTGGCATATATCAACTGCAGACAAAACTCTCTCTCTCTCTCTCTCTGCTATCCTTTCAAACTTTGGCCAAGGGAATGCTGACTTAGAAAACAAACAGAGACGAGGAGATTAAAACGAAAACTGCAACTTCATCTCGTAACCCCATAAAGTATCAGAGGAACAATTGGTGATTCAAGTGTGGACCTTGGAGAAAAGAAGGACAGAATGTTTCACCTCCCTCCCTTCAGATGAGAGAGAGAGAGAGAGAGAGAGAGAGAGAGAGAGAGAGAGAGAGAGGAGAGATATTAAATGAAAAGTTATCCCAACACTCCTCGTGCTTAAAAAGTACCAGAGAGAGAGAGAGAGAGAGAGAGAGAGAGAGAGAGAGAGAGAGAGAGAGAGAGAGAGAGAGAGACTAATAAACAAAGAAAAAGAAGAATGTATTTAGTGAGAGGATAAAAGCATCTTGAGACTGACGGTGTTATTGTCATGAGTAACACTACAATCTCAATGATAAATTAACCTAACCTAACCTAACCTAACCTAACCTAACCTAACCTAACCTAACCTAACCTAACCTAACTTAGCTTAACACTACAATCTCAATCATAAAATAACTTAACCTAACCTCACTCCAACCTTCTACACTGGAGGTAAATTGTTCTATGTTCACTTTTCCATGAACTGAAGAACAAGAAAATAACTTTAAAATATCACATAAAAGAACAAATAACACGAATAATATACAAAAAAAAAATCCTCAATATGCAAATAAAAATAAACTGTCCATTTTCTCTCACTTAGAAAACAAGAGGAATGGCTGACTCAAATACAACACTTAATAAAACAGCAAAACTACAATACTAACATAAATTATACACCCGGTGACTATTACACTCGTAGTATGATCATAATACCCACATGAGCATAATACTCTGTGTGATAAAACTCGTAGTGTGATCATAATGCTCCTAATGTGATCATAATGCTCCTAGTGTGATCATAATGCTCCTAGTGTGATCATAATGCTCCTAGTGTGATCATAATACCCACATGATCATAATAATACTACCATGATCATAATACTCCCATGATCATAATACTTACATGATCATAATACTCCCATGATCATAATACTCCCATGATCATAATACTCCCATGATCATAATACTCCCATGATCATAATACTCCCATGATCATAATACTCCCATGATCATAATACTCCCTTGATCATAATACTCCCATGATCATAATACTCCCATGATCATAATACTCCCATGATCATAATACTCCCATGATCATAATACTCCCATGATCATAATACTCCCATGATCATAATACTCCCATGATCATAATACTCCCATGATCATAATACTCCATGATCATAATACTCCCATGATCATAATACCTCATGATCATAATACTCCCATGATCATAATACTCCCATGATCATAATATTCCATGATCATAATAATTCTATGATCATAATATTCCCATGATCATAATACTCCCATGATCATAATATTCCCATGATCATAATACTCCCATGACATATATCTCCCATGATCATAATATCTCTAATGATCATAATACTTCCATGATCATAATACTTTAGCATCATATTAATTCCATGACTCATAATATTCCATGATCATAATACTCCCATGATCATAATACTCCCATGATCATAATACTCCCCATGATCATAATATCACATGATAATACTACCATGATCATAATACTCCCATGATCATAATACTCCCATGATCATAATACTCCATGATCATAATATCCATATACATCCATGATAACTCATGATCATAATTCCCATGATCATAATACTCCCATGATCATAATACTCCCATGATCATAATACTCCATGATCATAATACTCCCATGATCATAATACCCCATGATCATAATACCCCATGATCATACATTCCCATGATCATAATATCATGATCATATACTACCATGATCATAATATCTATGATCATAATACCCATGATCATAATACTCATGATCATATCTCATGATCATAATCTCAAATAATATTCTAGATCATCATTCTATGATCATAATACTTCCATGATCATAATACTCCCCATGATCATAATACCCCATGATCATAATACTACCATGATCATAATACTTCCATGATCATAATACTCCATGATCATAATACCCCATGATCATAATACCCTTGATCATACCCCATGATCATAATTCCCATGATCATAATAACTCCCATGATCATAATAATCTCTTGATCATAATACCCATGATCATAATAATCCCATGATCATAATAATTCCCATGATCATAATACTCCCATGATCATAATACTCCCTTGATCATAATACTCCCTTGATCATAATATTCCATGATCATAATATTCCAATGATCATAATCTCCATGATCATAATAATTCTCATGCTGTTACCATACCGAGGCTAATAAATCATTTCCATCATTACTATCATATTTTGGCAGCAGAATCACCAAAACATTGATGAAGGATTTAAAATTTTCCCTCAAAGATTCAGTCAAACATGTAATCTAATGTGTGAGCTTTAAAACAGTGGTACTACTCAGTGTGGAAAGAGAGAGAGAGAGAGAGAGAGAGAGAGAGAGAGAGAGAGAGAGAGAGAGAGAGAGAGAGGCCTGCAGACAGAAACAGACAGACAGAAAGACAAAGAGAAAGACAGACAGACAGATATATTACTAAATTTCTCTGTGATAGATTTACACAACTTGTTACTGGGGGAATACAAACCCAGTAAAATATTTCACAAAGAATCCGGCAAGTTTCTTCTGAAGTGTATCTGGTCAACTTGGCTCCAGTGAGTGGCGGGTGAGTAGGAAGGTTGTGTGGGTGGGTGGTTAAGTGAGAGGGTGACTGGGAGGGTGATAGGTGGGTGGGTGGAGAATTGTCAACAGAAAATTACCACCACCTATACCTCACTATCGACCACCTACACCTCACTATCGACCACCTACACCTCACTATCAACCACCTACCACCACCTACACCTCACTATCGACCACCTACACTTCACTATCAACCACCTACACCTCACTACCGACCACCTACACCTCACCACCGACCACCTACACCTCACTATCGACCACCTACACCTCACTATCGACCACCTACACCTCACTATCAACCACCTACACCTCACTATCAACCACATACACCTCACTATCAACCACATACACCTCACTATCAACCACCTACACCTCACTATACACCTACACCTCACTATCGACCACCCACACCTCACTATCAACCACCTACACCTCACTATCAACCCCCTACACCTCACTATCAACCACATACACCTCACTATCAACCACCTACACCTCACTATACACACCTACACCTCACTATCGACCACCTACACCTCACTATCGACCACCTACACCTCACTATCAACCACCTACACCTCACTATCAACCACCTACACCTCACTATCAACCACATACACCTCACTATCAACCACCTACACCTCACTATCAACCACCTACCACCACCTACACCTCACTATCGACCACCCACACCTCACTATCAACCACCTACACCTCACTATCGACCACCTACACCTCACTATCAACCACACACCTCACCATCGACCCCTACACCTCACTATCGACCACCCACCACCTCACCATCAACCACCCACACCCTCACACACCACATACACCTCACCATCAACCACCTACACCTCACTATACACCTACACCTCACTATCGACCACCTACACCTCACTCATCGACCACCTACACCTCACCATCAACCACCTACACCCCACCATCGACCCCTACACTCACCATCGACCCCCTACACCCCACTATCAACCACATACTACACCTCACTATCGACCCCCTACACCTCACCTATCGACCACCTACACCTCACTATCGACCCCCTACACCTCACTATCAACCACACTACACCTCACTATCGACCACCTACACTCACTATCACCACCTACACCTCACATGACCACCTACACCACCTACACCTGAGTCTTATTAGTCTGTTGCTCAAGCTAGAACACTTCCTTAGA
The DNA here is from genome assembly GCF_018991925.1 of Homarus americanus. Taxonomy (NCBI): domain Eukaryota; kingdom Metazoa; phylum Arthropoda; class Malacostraca; order Decapoda; family Nephropidae; genus Homarus; species Homarus americanus. The sequence goes on from NW_024753943.1 coordinate 550,806, forward strand.
ATAAATACAGAAATGGTATAACGTATTTTCTATTTTGGGACAGGAGGAGGAAGAGGAAGAAGAGGAGAGGAAGAGGAGGAAGAAAAGAGGAGGAGGGAGGAGGAGGAGGAAGAGGAGGAGGAGGAGGAAGAGGAGGAGGAGAAAGTGGTGGTAAGAAAGAGGGAAGACAAGATGAAAGGAAATGCTAATGTAGAGCAGACCTTCTTCTTCTTCTCCTCCTTCTTCTTCTTCTTCTTCTTCTTCTTCTTCTTCTTCCATTTCTTACTTATTTTTATCTTTTTCATCTTCTTCCTCCTCTTCCTCACATCTCCACGTCCTCCTTCCTCCTCACATCTCCCCCTCCTACTTCTCGTCCTCCTTCCTCCTCTTCCTCACATCTCCCTCCTCCCTCCCTCGTCCTCCTTCCTCCTCACATCTCCCTCCTCCCTCCTCGTCCTCCTTCCTCCTCACATCCCCTCCTCCTCCTCGTCCTCCTTCCTCCTCACATCTCCTCCTCCTCCTGTTCCTCCTTCCTCCTCTCATCTCCCCTCTTCCTCCTCCTCGTCTTCCTCCACACCTCCCCCTTCTGTACGTTGCTGCCTCGCTCTCCCACCTCGTGTAGTCACCGAGGCTCTGGGTCTTACCATTAATGGGATTTGGTCATTACGGGCGTGTAGATGGGGGAGGGGGTGGGGCAGGGAGAGGGGTGGGCAGAGGAGCAGGGAGGGAGGGAGGGAGGGGTGGGCAGGGGAGGGAGGAGGGTACAGCAGCTCCTCTCCCACCATGTAGTCCCTGACAGTGTCTCAGGTGAGTCTCTGGGGACGTTCCTACAACCTACCTCACCCTAGCCTACACCCTTACCTCACCCCTGCCTACACCCCACCTCACCCTGGCCTACACCCTCTCCTCACCCCTGGCCTACACCTCCTTACCTCACCCTAGCCTACACCCCACCTCACACCCTAGCCTCACACCCTTACCTCACCCCTGGCCTACACCCTACCCTCACCCTAGCCTACACCCTTACCTCACCCAAGCCTCACACCCTTACCTCGCCCTAGCATTCATCCGTTACACACACACACGTACACACACACACGCACACGCACACGCACACACACACCACACACACCAGGCTCTCTAGTACAAGAACCAACGAGTGACAGCAAAACCTGGTTGGGTAATACGAGGTGCGACATTCTTCAGCAAACAGTCTTATAACGCTGATGTTGAGGGAGGTGAGGGAGGGAGGGAGGTGAGGGGGGGGGGAGGTGAGGGAGGGAGGTGAGGGAGGGAGGGGAGGTGAGGGGGGGAGGTGAGGGAGGGAGGTAGGAGAAGGGAGGGAGGAGGGAGGGAGGGGAGGGGAGGAGGGGGGGAGGTGAGGAGGAGGGGAGGTGAGGGGGGAAGGGGAGGTGAGGGGGGGGGAGGTGAGGGGGGGAGGTAGGGACAGCACCCCAACGTCACCACCCAAAACTTGCTCACTTCTTTCTTTTCTTCCTTCCTTCCTTCCTTCTCAATTTATTCCTAACCATCTTCCTCATATCCCCCTCTTCCTTCTCCTCCTCCTCCTCCTCCTCTTCCTTCAACCTGATGTTTTGCACACGTCTCCCTCCTCCTCCTCTTCCTTCTTAACTTGTGTCTTCCTCCTCATCTCCTCAAATCACGTTAGAACTCCTTACTGTTGCCGTACCATTGAGACACTTCAGCCAGATGGAACTTAACTAACCTTAACGTCATTTAACTCATTATAACAAGAGAGAGAGAGAGAGAGAGAGAGAGAGAGAGAGTTAACATGCCTTCAGTGTTATATAACCCGTTCGTCGTAATGCCATTATATATAAATTAAGACGAACCATCTGATGATTTACCTCCATCACCACCGTTGCCATCACTACCACCAGCACCACCACCGTTGCCATCACTACCACCAGCACCACCACCATCATTACCAGCACTCCCATGAGACGTACAAAAATATACCTAAGAAGTAAAGAAACAAGACCGTAGAAGGGGAATAGTCAAAGGGTTGTTGATGAAGTGAGGGAAGAGGAGGGGAGAGGAGGGGAGACGATAGGAGAGAGGAGACGAGAGCTACTGAACAAGGCAAGAATACGTCAACACAACATGGATGGTTGAAACAGGAAGTGACGAGTCCAATCTTATTACCTTAACTATACCTAAATGACAACTAATACATATAAATACAGTATTATGTTGTTGTAGCACTGTAATTTAAGATACAGTGAATACCATATGTTACAGTCATTACAGTGTTAGCAAGAGTCAGGCAGAAAGTGTCTGCCGGCCAGCCATTTTGGTATACGATCTGAAAGCCATTGAATGTGAAAAATGGCTTCACTACTGACTTGTGGTGTCTGTATCATGAGAGAGAGAGAGAGAGAGAGAGAAACATAACCTCTAGCATACTAAAGATTTCACAGGTAAGGGAATAAACACTCGAATAATAATAGAGGTGTTAAAATAATCAACTCAATTAAAGAGAAGGTTCATTAAGACTAACCTACAGGTGAACTAAATAATGAGCGGTGGGTGGTGCCAGGGGGGGGGGGTAGAAGGACAGGTAGGTTAGGTTAAGGTGTTGTAAATACAGGTATATAGTAAAGGGTGGACCATGCCATCACCTGTAGAGACTAGGAACTGGGGAACAACATGGACGATTGGTAACAATATGGATGAATAGTAACAACATGGATGATTGGTAACAGTAACGTGGACGATTGGTAACAACATGGACGATTAGTAACAGTAACATGGACGATTGGTAACAACATGGACGATTAGTAACAGTAACATGGACGATTGGCAACAACATGGACGATTAGTAACAACATGGACGATTAGTAACAGTAACATGGACGATTGGCAACCGCAACATAGACGATTGGTAACAGAACAGCAGCAACAGTAGACAAAGTTACAGCAACAGAAGCAATAACAACGTCAGATACAACAGTAACAAGTACAACAGAGTGAACAGACAGCAAACAACTAAATCACAATTAACAACAACAGCTGCAAGAAACAAAGAAAGTTATAGATGGAGGAAAATGACTAACCATCACCCCACAAACGACAACAACAACAGGACTACAGAATCTCAGTTGTTTACGTAGCTATACACTACAGCTCACTAGCCTCTTCTACAAGAAACAAAAACAAAATAAAAACACTACTAGGGAAAAGTACAACTGCCTCGCTTCGTGTCTATATGTATAATAATAATAAAAAAAAAAAAAAACAAAAACAAAACGGTATTGTGTTTGCGTACGATAAAAAAAACATTACATCAGTTCAAAAAATATTACTTTAAAAACACAACAACAAACACACGCTAACAACTACATGGTCCGTAATGAAATATAGACAGCCATTGTTATGCTGTTAAACAAGTATACATATTTTTTTTTTGTTTATTCACTAAAAGAGAATAAGCGAGAAATCGACATGAGAATTTTTCAGCCTGATTTAACCCAACAAATTCTAGCCGTTCCTTTCCCTTAATTCCCTGAGCTGAAGCGCTCATCAATTATTGACCAAACCTGGAGTGGAGGAGTGAAGGAGAAGTAGGAGGAGGAGGGGGAGTAGGAGGAGGGAGATGAGGAAGGGAGATGAAAGACGGTGTGAGATGTTTGTGAAGAAGGAAGGAAGGATGAAAGGGAAGGAAGGGTAAATAAGAAGAGTGTAAGAGATAAGAACTCTAGTACTGAAGAGGGTAACACACACACGACAGAGTGGTAGAAGAAATAACACCAATTCTACTCTCAATGACATATAAACATCATTAGTACAACCACCAACACACACTAATAACATCAATAACATCACCACCTCAGCAGACACAGTAAGGGCAAGACATCTAAGCAAGGAGACACTATAACATGATAACAGGAACCGTAACGTGAAACACCAACGAAAAAAGAACTAACTCCCCTTCCTCCCTCCGTCTCCCCCACTAACAGGAATGACAGCCACCAGCGACATCAGTAAAGGCAGTTGAAGGATTTGAAGTAACAGCTGCAGGAGGATGAGTAGGATGAGGAGTTCCCAGAGAGTCAGCATCAAAGGCCAGTAACCATCAGTAATCCCTAACACCAGCGTCTCCCCGCCCCACTTGTTCTTAAGTCTTCAACTCTCGCCACAGCTATTTAATCTTTTTCTTGCTTGCTTTTAAACACACATCAAAGACTGTTTGTTTCCGCCGCCTTAATTCTCTAAGTGTCTTTCTGGGTCTGACAACACTTGCCTCCGTATTCTAAAGGACTACTGAAGCCACTCTTGCGCGGTGGTACCGAGCACACACACACACACACAAACGCGTACCCTCCCCCTACACAAAAAAATACAGCCCACTCCATTTTTTCTTATATTTTTTTTTTACTACAAGAGAATACAGGATAAAGTTCTTTCATCACTACAGTTTTTTTATTACGGGGTACATAAAGAAGAGTGCAGCCACTGAAGAAAAATACAGTATACACTCTCTCTCTCTCTCTCTCTCTCTCTCTCTCTCTCTCTGTCCAGATTATTATTATTATTTTTTTTCGTATGTTATTAAATCAGGTAAGTGGTAATACTAGGTTAATATTTGTTGCTGCTCTGCCATACGTGTGGGTTTAAGCCATTTTTAGTGGCGTAGGTGTGGGTGTGAGGGGTTTTGTGGGGGGTGTGTGGGGGGTGAGTGTGTGTGTGGGGGTGTGTAGGGTGGGTGTAGAGTGGGTGGGGGGCTATTTTAAGTTATTTTGGTATTTTTTTATATTATAGATCCCAAACTTCTTTTTAACCTACTACCATTATCACCATCACTGTCCTGCCATCACCATCATCATCCCAACCTACTACCATCACCACCATTGTCCTACCATCACTCCTACCACCACCAACCTACTACCATCACCACCAACCTACTACCATCACCACCATTGTCCTACCATCACTCCTACCACCACCAACCTACTCAATCATCCCTTATCAACTACTGTAAAGTCTTCTGTCTCAAGTTTTTGCCCGTGAAGAAGCTAAAAAGCTACACCACAGCGACACCATAACTCCCAGCTACAAAAACCATAGCTGGCATCCGTTCAACTTCTACAATGGAGAAGGAAAAGTAATTTAGAAATTTTTATCCTTGAAGAAAAAAAAAAAGGAGGGACAATTTCAGGTTTTCTCGTGTGTGTGTGTGTGTGTGTGTGTGTGTGTGTGTGAGAGAGAGAGAGAGAGAGAGAGAGAGAGAGAGAGAGAGAGACACTGATTGACTAGATGAGGTTGCTGACGACACATAGCCATTAAACTCTAAGGCCCCTTAAGAGTATCAAGCCTCGTACAACAGCCGCCACACACGAGAGACAGCAGGTGCGGGTCATCGGTCGTGAAGAATGAGAGCGGAAAAACCTTCACAGTTAACGAACGAATGACTAGAAGAGCGAACGTTAAAACCACCAATAACAATGCCTCCGCTGCCGCTAAAGTGGAGGACACATAACATACGTCGCTCACTAAGGAGGAGACGTAAAAAGCCTCCTTAAGCGTTACGGTCCAGAGGCTCATCACCCAGTACAGGAAAAAACACGACCATTAATATCGACTCAAACTATATTCTCTTGTTATTTATGTGGTTTTATCTTGTTATTTATGTGGTTTTATCTTGTTATTTATGTGGTTTTATCTTGTTATTTATGTGGTTTTATCTTGTTATGTGGTTTTACAGTGATTTTTTTTTTACCTTAGGTTCTTTTATCTTATATTTATCGCTTTATATTATTTTTTCTCCCCTCTTTTGGTGTATATATTTCAATCAAGTTTATCTTATACTGATCTACACACAAGGTTAGCAACACTCCCATCAATAATAATGATAATGGTAATGATAATGAGGTCATAAAGGTCAGACGGCCACACAGTCCCCACCTCCACATTACTTGACAGGTGTGTCCAGGTAAAGGTAAAACGATCACCTGTACGAGGACTACATAGTAACTTCCCAAAATAAACAGGAAAAAGAAGAACACGGATTGCCGAACTTCTCCATGATGTTTCGGGGTTATAACGGACATTAACACTACGAATACCCGCAACACGGACACAAGTACAGTATCACGGACGTACAGAACACGGATTGACGGTATTTACAAGCTCTATTCCACTACATGACGGAAGACAAAAATCGATTCGAAAATTCCAGGTAGAGACGTCACTAATATACGCTGATACACCTGAGTCACGCCAGATCACGAGAGTACGACATTGTGTGAAGCGGCATTAACACCCTCCAAGTCATTCTCCAGATGCCAAAATTAGTCCTACCAAAACGCGATTTTTCTTCTTTATAAAAACTCATTTTTATTTCATCTATTTATTATTTTCCTTCAAAGCTTTTTAATATTATTATTTTTTTCGGCCGTACAAATATCAAAGACCCCAACCCCCCCACCACCACCACCACCACCCCCCCCACCACCACCACCAATCATCACCACCAACAACAACAACAACAACAACAACCATCATCACCACCAAACATGAACGACTCTCAAAATATTTACGAGTCGCTGTGTTTGTTATCTTGCCACCATCACGTCTACCAAGTTCCGTGTGAACCAAATATTACAGATATTTCATTATGATAACAATAATGGCGGGACGGACTGACGGGAAGACCGAGGTATGGAGGAGAGACCAGACGGGCGAGAAGACCGGGGGGGAGGGGGGAATAAGTCACCTACCCAACCTTCCCCTACCCTCCCCTTCACGTCCCCTACCCCACTTCCCCCTACTCTCTCCACTAAGTCCCCATACCTTACCTCCCCTAACACACACACAGGTCGGCGCTGCTACCCCACACCTGCTGATCAACGCCTCATTAAGGAGCCATGACCGCTGCATCAAAGCTACGCCACGTCTTTCATAATTTTCCGGTAAGGAGACCACACCCGCTTCTTCCTTTCATCTCTCTCTCTCTCTCTCTCTCTCTCTCTCTCTCTCTCTCTCTCTCTCTCTCTCTCTCTCTCTCTCTCTCTCTCGCACAGGGCTTCCTACCCCCTCGCCCCCCCTCAACCCTGACAGTCTTAAGCAGTTTCCACTTCCGTATGCGCCTCTCTCTCTCTCTTTTCCATCTGACTTCCTTTTCCTTTCTTCTCTTCCTGCCATACCTCCTCCTCCTCCTCCCCATCCCACTGGCCATCCTTCCCCTCCACCTTTCCCACTTCCCCTTCTCCATCCCTCCTGTTGGATATCTCTCCTCCTCCACTCGACTCCTCTCCCATCTCAAGCTAGTTCCCTCCATTGCCACAGAGACATAGTGGCGCTGTCCTCCATGAATACGTGATGTAACATAGAAAATTACTTTGTTTACCGGCAATATATCTTCTATGTATCTATATCTGGCACTAAATACATAAAAAAATATAACTAATGAATACATGTATAACGATGAGATGTATAAACCACCATACATATGAATACACCACCATATTTATAATACTGATACCATCGTAAGCACAAACCTCACCATCACTGCCATCGACAACAGTGATTTTATTTTCACTGTAAAAAATCAAATTCACTTTATCCTCATCACCATTAAACTACACCACACCATCACACTGCACCACACCATCATACTGTACCACACCATCACACTGTACCACACTATCATACTGCACCATACACACCACCACACCATTACACTGCACCATACACACCATCACACTGCACCATACACACACACAACACCACTTCTCCCTTCCCTCTAAGACAGGCAAGACGGCAGGAAGGAGGGAGGGGAGGGAGGGAGAGAGGGAGGGAAGGTAGAGGAAGGTAGAGGAAGGTAGGGAGGGAGGGAGCGGGTGACGGACAGGTTGCAGCTTATCCTTGTGTGCTGGTCAACTCGCCTTCCTCAGGTCAGGGGGCGGCATCCCTTGGGAGACCTGGGATACTTTCCTATGGTAGACGCCTGGCACTAGGACCCACGGGGAAGGTTCTACGAGTAATGTACGTGGTTTTACACACACACACACACACACATGCATCTGCCCTTAAAAAAATTCCTAACTACAGAAAAATCTCCAAAAAACGCCCCAAAAAATACAAAAATAAAAATACCCAAACATGTCAAAACTAAAGAAAAAAATAAGATAAGAATAGAAACGGGATATAGGAAATCAATATAAAATTTACCTTAAAATGGCTTCCAATACGATTTTTTCCCTCCCTCTCTCCTGAAACTTTTAATCACTTTTAAGGAATAAAGTTTTCTTCCACAGGGCGAGGTCATGGCGGAGGAGGAGGAAGACGAGGAGGAGGAGGAGGAGAACGTCATGGTGGGATGGGGAAGAGGTGAGCAAGTAGGAGGATGAGGAAGAAGAAACAGGCAAACGAAGAGGAGAAGGAGGAAGAAGCGGAGGTTCACACACACACACACACACACACACACACACACACACACACACACACACACACACACACACACACACACACACACACACACACACACACACACCTTAAACACTCAATAAGGTTCGTTCTTGCTTACATTGTGAAATATAAATGAAAGCAAAGAATGAGAGCCACTGCAGTCAATATACACAGGGGGAAGATTAGCACCGAGGGGAAAACCACCACAAAATTGACGTGAAAAAAAGCAGAAAGAAAACTAATAAAATATAAAGATACAGAGATAACTTTTTTCTTCAATGTTTGGGAGGGGTTATGTATAGAGGTCGTTTATCATAGTTATATACAGTAGCTAAAACAACTATCTGTGCAGGTGGGGGTCGATATGCTCCGAAATTTTACGTGTGACTAGTGACAGCTCTCATATACCAATATTTATCGTCCATGGTCTCATATTGTTTCCCCACAAAGTATGCACAGATAGTTGTTTTAGCTAATGTACAGTTAACTACTCCACTTCCGCGTTTACCACTTAGCGTTGACAATCCTATCTCTCCCTGAGGTCTGAACCCCAAAACTCAAAGGTGTGAATTCGAATCATTTGCTAGTGAGCGGGAGGGAGAGGTGGTGAGTCGAAGTAGTTGTCTTTCTGTGGTATGGAGACTGGGCTTCGATTTAAGAGATCAGAGTTCGGGGTTCGATTTAAGAGATCAGAGTTCGGGGTTCGATTTAAGAGATCAGAGTTCGGGCTTCGATTTAAGAGATCAGAGTTCGGGCTTCGATTTAAGAGATCAGAGTACGGGATTTAAGAGATCAAGTCTGGGGTCGATTTAAGAGATCAGAGTTCGGGCTTCGATTTAAGAGATCAGAGTTCGGGGTTAAGACCTCAGCGAGAGAGAGGATTGGCAACGCTAAGTGGTAAACGCGGAAGTGGAGTCAACTGTACAGAACGACCAGTAGTCCAGTAGTAGGAGACTAGGACGACATTGCTATTTCTAAACAAAGTAGTGACGACAACTACCACTACCACCACCACTACCCCTGTGTATTGGAGATTCATATATCATAACACACTACAGCAAGTATTCACCCCCAGTAACAACACTACAGCAAGTATTCACCCCCAGTAACATCACTACAGCAAGTATTCACCCCCAGTAACAACACTACAGCAAGTATTCACCCCCAGTAACAACACTACAGCAAGTATTCACCCCCAGTAACATCACTACAGCAAGTATTCACCCCCAGTAACAACACTACAGCAAGTATTCACCCCCAGTAACACCACTACAGCAAGTATTCACCCCCAGCAACAACACTACAGCTACACCATCTGTATTAGGGGAATATTACAGTCGTCCATTTACCAGAGTACACAATTATAATTAAGTAATCATAACATTACAATAATTCACACAAGTACATTATTACAGTCATTCATTTGCAACATTATATAATTATCATCATTTACCTATGAGAATACATGGACAGGTGTTATTATTTTATTTATTCTTTTCTCTTATACAATGGCTTCATTACCAAGTTTTACCTGCATACAAACTACACCTGCGCCCGGAACCTTACCTGTACACCTACCAATTTACAACCACACGTGTTAATGAGAATGGGGAGAAGTCTTGGTATTAACACTATCACCTCCCCTCGGTTGTCGGACTTGACTTGACCTGACCTGCCCTTATCTGAACTAACCTAACCTGGCAGACCTGTAACCTTTTTTTAAAGTAAACTGACCCATCCCTAACCTAACCCACAATAACATAATCAGACAATACCATAACCTAACTTAACCCAACGTAACTCTAACGTAACCTAACCCTAATGTAAACTTTTTAGACTATTGACGTTATACTCACATAGCCGGTCCACTGAATTCTAAGCCACCGAGGGTCAGTACTAAATGAGACGACTGGACAAACACAATGTTCTCACAAAACACTAAAAAAAATGACATCAATGAAATACACTCCCCCAAAAAATCAACAATAATCACACGGCCCGGGGAATCTACCTCATTATCCCCCCCTCCAACACACACACACACACACACACACACACACACACACACACATGAAAACAAGCTCCAAAACGGCATGATAAAGAACACCCCCCCAAAAAATGTACTCAACGCTCATTGGTTGGTCTCGATTAATTATCAGTTGTTCAAACGTATTGCATTCTCATTGGTTAATCTCAATCATCAATTGCTCATTTACCGCTCTGATACAGCTTGTCATTAAGTATGCCTCAACTACACGCTTTATACCCAACAATGCCGCGTTATTTTTTTTTCACTCTTCGTCAAAAACATTATCAACAATTGCTTATATAAAGTGGCCCGGTACTGTTCCACTCCACATGCAGGTTGACGGGGAGAGGAGAGGAACGAACTCGCAGATGCTGGAGCCCAAACACCGGGTACTGGACACCACGGGGAGCAATTGCAGGAAATTCCAGGACCCAGTGCCTCGTCCTGTGGGAGGTATGAGAGGTATTTTACTACTTCTGCTACTATGCCGTCAGTCTCATTTCCTCGATCCTGTTACAATGGTGGAGGATTTCCGGCTCCACTCATACCCACGTCCCACATTGTAACTATATCATCACCACCACCACATCACTACTACTATATCACCACTACATCACCACCATCACATCACTATTACATTACCACCGCAATACCACCGCTACCACATCATAACCATTACATCACTACACCACACCACCACCAGGATGAAAGTCAGGTTCCTGTACTAATTACGACCCTAGCCACAACAAGTCTGTCCGCCTGAATGACCTCTTTTCATCTGACCGACCAACACCATGTCACAAGGCTAAAGCTTTCTGCAGCTCCCATCATGCATGTACACTTCTGAGCCGCCGGCGGGGTAACGAGGGGATCTGTCTGCTGACCTGAGCTACCGTCCTGTCTCTCTCTGGTGTACGGACAAAACCCCAGTCTCATATATAAAATATAAAATAAAACACTTTTATGTTAGGTTAGGTTAGGTTAGGTTCGGTGCTTCTATATGTAGCTTCGTCGGTCGGTCGGTAGAAAACTGTTGGGGTTTTGTCATGGATTCGTCTCTCCTGCCCACACACACACGTACTGTACGTGTGTGTGTGTGTGTGTGTGTGTTAGCGGACAAAGGTAAGAGCCACTAAGCACTATCAACACTCAGTACAACTATCCTATTAAAATCAGAAGAGATCAGTGAAAGTTGTTGTGAACTCTCCAAAACGACTAAGACAGGTAAGACAAAGAACACATCAGCAGGTAACAAACCTGTAGAACATAATTAATAATCTTGTGAGGGAAAATAACACGAAGAACAACCCAGTATTAAGGTATTGCCACAATTTAATACTTAACCCGGGTGGTAAATATTGACGTTTATCAATGTCCTCCCTGTGTAGATAATAGGACTGTATAGGGTATTCTGCTAGTCCCTGTACACCTGTAATTAAGTCGACAATATGGTTATTAACCTTATTCTAATTCTCGTAAATACTAGAAATTGTCACAGTGGATATTGGTAATTATCACAGGTGTACTAGAGGATCACCGGGTAATTAACGATGGTTACCTTCACCTCAAACACTAACAACAACAACAGACACACGAACATTACACACACACACACACACACACACACACACAAATATTGTATACCGAAAAGAATAAATAAATAATACTCATTGACTAATATATTGGTCTTGTTATTCATAGTGAAAAACTTAACCATACATCGGGCAGTCACCTTACAGCGATACGTCTGGCAGGGCTCACGGACATAGTGCTGCTTGTTACACCAAACTCTCGTACGGCAGTGATCCCAAAAGCGACAGTATGTTTCATTGCAGTGTAAATATGTTTTTTTTTAATCAATAATGCGTTTGTTCCGCCTCAAGTAACAAAGGATAAAGTAATTTTATTAAAACAGAATAATACTGACCTTCCTAAATCGTATTAGTATTTCAATCGTATTAAACACTAGTTCATAAACTTTACGAACCAATGTTTAAGATTCAAAATTTTATCTCAATTTAAACCGTATTTATGGCAGCTAAAAACAAGACGCGATTTTTCAAGAGATTTTATACTTCAAAAAACAATTCCTATGTCCAATGTATTTCCAGGATGAAATTTAGGGCCAAGTTATTAGTAATTCCGTTCCAATAATCTTTTAAACGACTACATATTTTCTCCATCCTCAAACATCTGATTATATTCACCGCTGTTTTCATTTCTTTTATTATTCATTTGGGTAAATTCTCTAATAATTAGTCTCTTATGTCTTGTAGAATAATGTTCAGAATTAGGGCATTTTTTCCTTGAAACCGTTTGATCAAGTCTTACTGATGATGATGATTATTATTATTATTATTATTATTATTATTATTATTATTATTATGATTATTATTATTATTATGACAGGTACAGACAATATTATTATCATTGTAATAATAATGGAGGTGAGGTGGTGGGGGGAGGAGGGTGAGGGGATGAGGGATAAGGGGGGGGGGGTATATCAAACTATCCCTTCGAGCGATGACCCAACGACACAGTGCCTGGCTGGCGTGAGGGAAGGAGAGAGAGAGAGACGCCGGCCTGCACTCTTGTTTGGCATGCAGGTGGCGGCTAGACTAATGCAGGGAACTGTCCGGGGAAAAAATGAAGGTGGTGAAATTTTGCACAATGAGTTTCCCTGCCTCAACCTTCTCCTCCTTCACCCCCTCCTGCACCCTCACCCTCCTGCACCCTCACCCGGATCCTTGCATAATAAATAAAGCGAGTGAAGTGTGTTGCTGGTTATATAATATTTCCGTAATGAGGGAAGGTAAGTGAGGCGAGTGCGTTATGTTGCTCTTATAATGCAAAAGTAAGTGGCTGTTAAGTAGTTATATACGTGCTTTGATACTTCAATAATAAGTGGCTTTAAGTAGGGCATGTAAGTAAGCCTGAAGAGTGTGTTGTTGGGTATTAAGTGCCTTTAAAGTTTGTAAGTGTGTTATAGTTATATTTTTTGGGGGGAGGATTTTAAGGTGATATTGTAAGTGTGTAATACTTAGGCTGGGTGTAGTGTGTTGTTGGTATAATGATATAAGTGGCTTCAAGATACTCTTTAGAGATCTTACGACAGATTAACACTTTCCCGACAGCTATTTCCTCAACAAACAATTTCCCGATAGCTATTTCCTAAACAAACACTTTCCCGACAACTACTGCCCCAACAAAAACTTTCCCGACAGATATTTCCCCCAACAAACACTTTCCCGACAGCTATTTCCCCCAACAAACACCTTCCCCACAAAACCCCCAAAATTATACGAAGGAATTAAGATTAAAATAAAAATTACAATTAAAAAAAATGAAGATCAGGATTAATATGTAAATGAATAAAAAATAAACAACAATAATTAAAATAAATAAATATACAAACTATACAACTAAAAATATAAATATTACTTTAAATATATGAACACAAAACAAATTATTTTTTTAATATATGATATACCGGAAATTATATACATAGTGGAGAGGAAACCATATGCAGTACTAATGAGATATTGACACACCTGATGATGACAGGTGGGAAACTAACGAAGAACTAACTGAGGAAACCCATAATAATAATGATAATAATAATGATAATAATAATGATAATAATAATAATAATAATAATAATAATAATAATATATAGTGTGTGTGTGTGTGTGTGATACTGGCAGCTGTTCGCGTTCGAGGCTAGCCCAGCATGATAACTACACCCTGAGTTAACGAGGTGTATAACCCAATGTCAAGGAGAAACCCAGGAAAACCGGACAACTCGCCAACTGCACTGGCTAACATCTATCCAAGAATACGATCCGCTAAGGTAATCGATTAACAGAGGCAAATGGTGGTAAAGAAAGTTGAACTAGACTGGGGATCGAACCCGGGACCATTTGCTTGAGAGACGAGTATGGTGAGCACTATATGAGAGAAGTCACCATTAGAAAGTGATAGAGAAAAACACACACACACACACACACACACACACACACACACACACACACACACACACACACACACACACACACACACACACACACACACACACACACCAAAAAAAAAATTGATCTAGTGAAAAAATTAATTCAGGCTCTTTAAAATAAAAACAAAATAAACCATGTCCAAGCTCATTAAAACCAGCCAGAATAAATCAAACCTCAAGAGAAAATTAACTTCAAAGGCAACTTCAAAAACACCCAAAAACAACTTCAGCGTGAAATGAAATCTTAAGAGGAACTTCAAAGTCAATATATCAAACCTCATAAAAAAGTTTAAGGTCTTATCATAGTTTTCAACCTCTTCCCTGACGACTTGGCTCTTCCTCCTCCTCATCCTCCTCTTCCTGTTCTTCCTCCTCTTCCCAGGTACTCTAATCCCCTCCTTGCTCATCCTATCTTCCTCTTCTTCTTCCTGTTCTTCCTCCTCTTCCCAGGTACTCTAATCCCCTCCTTGCTCATCCTCTCTTCCTCTTCTTCTTCCTCCTCCTCCTCCTCTTCCTGCTCTTCCTCCTCTTCCCAGGTAATTCTTAATAATTCCTCCTTGCTCATCCTTCTCTTCTCCTCTTCTTCTCTTCCCCTTCTCCTCCTCCTCTTCCTGTTCTTTCCTCCTTCCCAGGTACTCTAATCCCCTCCTTGCTCATCCTATCTTCCTCTTCTTCTTCCTGTTCTTCCTCCTCTTCCCAGGTACTCTAATCCCCTCCTTGCTCCTCCTCTCTTCCTCTTCTTCTTCCTCCTCCTCCTCCTCTTCCTGCTCTTCCTCCTCTTCCCAGGTACTCTAATCCCCTCCTTGCTCATCCTCTCTTCCTCCTCCTCCTTCTACACTAGTGACGCCTCCTAAGGTGATACAACAGGTGGGCGAGGATGGGAGGGAGGTATTTGTATGGGAGGGTGAGGAAGGAGAGGGAGGTGGGAGGGGGAGAATGAGGAGGGAGGGGGAGAATGAGGAGGGAGGAGTGATGGGGAAAATGATGGAGTGGGGAGAGTGAGGAAGGAGGGGGAGTGTGAAAGGAAGGGGAAGAGTGAGGATGTAGTGGGAGGGGGGGGTGGGGGTGGGGAGAGTGGGGAGGGGGGTGAGAGTGTGGGGGGTAAGGGGGGGAGAGTGTAGTGGGAGGGGAGGGGGGGGTGAGAGTGTGGGGGAGGGGTGAAAGTGGGGGGAGGTAGACAAGACCTGATACCTTACATAAAATTGATTATTATGCAAACTAGAAGTATCGTCTCTGTCTGTCTGTCTGTCTCTCTGCTTGTCTCTGTCTCCTTGTTTGTCTGTCTATCTGTGTCCTTCTATCTCTTGCTCACTCGCTCACTTTCTCTCATCATCCACGTGAAGGTAGACATTAATTGTTGTGTGGCTGTGGACAGTAAGGTTTAGGTCTAAAATCTGTTCATATTTTGTGGACAATAGACACTTTATCGTGGTTTCTCTCTCTCTCTCTCTCTCTCTCTCTCTCTCTCTCTCTCTCTCTCTCTGACTGTCCTAACTTTTGCTGTTCTCATTTCTCTCTATTTTTTTGCTTCCTCTTTTTCATTACTTATTTCACCAAAAGTTTTCAATGATATTAAATTCTTCAGAGAGGAAAAAAAGGTATGAATATTTTTATGTGTTATGCTGCGTAAGCTGCTCCCAAGTACAACAACTTTCTTTTTCCCTCCTCATGTATTCTGAAACACACACACACACACACACACACACACACACACACACACGAGTAATATAACCTATTGTCTTTTAAATCTACTTTATCTTATTACCTATTGAAAAAACTGGCGCAGGTACCAGCCGTCTGCCCACCTGGAGGCTGTGTGACATACAGTTCTGGTATTGGCTGGTGTAAGAGTGACTGCCGTGAGCCGAACACCTGAGTAATGGTTTCACTATTGATTTTCTTCACTTGCTGTACATAATATCACGAACGATGATTTAATCCATTGAGTATGATGATTTAATCCATTGAGTGCGATGATTTAATCCATTGAGCATGATAACTTGATGGATTAAGAGGTTAAGTCAATGTACTTAAGTGGTGGGTTGTGATGGTAGCTAAGACGGGATTGGTCGAGTTGTGGGCTGTGATGGTAGCTAAGACGGGATTGGTCGAGTTGTGGGCTGTGATGGTAGCTAAGACGGGATTGGTCATGTGGTGGGTTGTGATGGTAGCTAAGACGGGATTGGTCGAGTTGTGGGATGTGATGGTAGCTAAGACGGGATTGGTCATGTGGTGGGCTATGATGGTAGCTAAGACGGGATTGGTCGAATCTCTGTTTGAAATCGCCGTGTGAGAGATACTTATATGTGTGAGGTATTGTTTGTGAGGTTTTCTTGTTGACGTTATCGCTGTGTTCAAGGCCCGGGCCAGACCTCTAGACCGAGTTAGAGCGGTATACTAGCGGTATATTTTCGGTGTTCAATATTGTACTTCTCATTAATTATCCATCTATTCGCTCAATTCTGGTCACGGTGGCTGGGTGTTTATCCTACGAGGCTGGCAGACCACTGATAGACCACAGCCTTATGTGTAGCTCTCCCGTCCACCACAAAATCAAACACTAACTCCCATCAACAACTGCCGCTGTAGTTAATCTAATTCTGTTCACTCGACGCTTCACTTCCATTATATTATAGTCTTTGTAAGTTCAAAGTCCCAGACAGACAGGCAGACAGGCAGAGATATGAACACAGACTGGCTTGTAAGCGCCAACTTAGTCTTAGGGGAATAACTGGAAAATGGCGGTGCGGTCTACAGCTGCCAGTCAGGTCAGAATTTAAGACAACTTCATGACAATTTGGTCTAATTGTGAGCAATTTGGATATTTTTCTTTTACCCTCCGACAATTTTAATCGTTGCTGGCGAGCGGGAAGCTGACGTGAGGTCACTGACTGCCTGGTGCTGTGATCACTGCCTCCTAACCACTCTCTTCTCAACACATCGTTCATTAGGTACAGTGCTTCAGTAGTATACACCTTTTACAAGCAAAATATGCAATGGAGTTCAACCTTTCTCCCATCACCTAACTGAATTACATTTTTTCCACCTGTCCGACCCTCAAGCTCCAGGTGGCGCTGCCGGGCGTATGACCAACTCGGCACTAAATACGTTAAATCTTTTGCACTTATTTATGGGTTAGCTCAGGGCTTAACAGTTGACATGACATTGAGATTTGGGCTCACGGATATTCTATAATCATCATCGTACACAATGATAAAGACAAAAACCCGATCCGATCCGACCCGATCCGATCCGACCCCCTATACACACTCAGAGTACCGTGAGGGTCAGCCAGTCGTAGATATTTGAGGTGGGTTAGCAGCGGGGCTCTAGCAGAATCCACTCAGATGGGGGCAAGACGAGCGCTGTTTGGTCCTTACTTACCGTGACGTCAGTAAGGATCCTTCCCACTACGACCACCTTACCAAAACCTAATGTAATTTAATGCTACTAGAATATAAACCCAAACTAAACTAATATCATATAATTATCCTAACTTTATCAATCTTAATAATAAAACTAACCTAACCCCATTTAAATATCCTAATCAAAACTAAAAAAAGACCCACTAAAAATATACACTCAATGACGTCACCTTCAACAAGAACCAATCAGCACACTATATGCCCCCACAATCAATGACATCACCATCAACTAACCAACACACGGTGTACCCACAATCGATGACGTCACCATTCCGCATGCACTAATCAACACACAGTATACCTACAATCGATGACGTCAACATCAACACCAACCACTCAAGGCGCAGTATGCCCACAATATAGGCGTGTCTCACTAGTAAAACGTAATGGACCACCTGTGAGGGACCACCCACCGCCCCTGGTCAGTGCCGTCCAACAGTCGTCTGGGCGCAGCTTACGTGCGCTGATCGCTAAACTGCTGCTCATACCCGCTAACAGCTTCATCCCGCTGCGGTGGACGGTGATCGGGGTATGTGAGCCGCGTACTGACGACTAGGGTGGCGGTCTCCATCACAATACTCCCTGCGGCCCCTCCTTTATGATGCCCTGGGTGTAAGGCAGGTGTGGGGAGGGGTTAGGAGTGATGGGGAGGGTAGGAGTGGTGGGGAGGGGTAGGAGTGGTGGGGAGGGGTAGAAGTGGTGGGGAAGGGGCTAGGGGTGGTGGGGAAGGGCCAGGGGTGGTGGGGAAGGGCTAGGGTGGTGGGGAAGGGCCAGGGGTGGTGGGGAGGGGTTCGGGATGGTGGGGAGGGGTTAGGGGTGGTGGGGAGGGATTAGGGTGGTGGGGTGGGGGTAGGGGTGGTGGGAGGGGGTTAGGGGTGGCGGGAGGGGGTTAGGGTATGGGAGGGGTTAGGATGGTGGGGAGGGGTTAGGGGTGGTGGGGAGGGGAAGGGGATGGTGGGGAGGGAGGGAGTAGAATTGTAGTAAGAAGGAAAACGACATAAGGGAGAAAGGGAGGGAGTGAAGGAGAAGAGAAACCATAGAAACAGATAAAAAAAACACCGATAAACACACACACACGGAATTAACACAAAACGATAATAACCTAAAAGTCGTAAATAAAATCGACTCCGTAAACACACACATTTAGTAATAGCAACACACACACTTAGTAATAGCAACACACACACTTAGTAATAGCAACACACACACACTCTTAGTAATAGCAACACACACACACACTTAGTAATAGCAACAGCGGCCTATGTTAATCACGTTCAGTAGTAATCTAGACTCAGAAACAGACGGTGGTGGTGGTGAGGGAACAATGTAAACAACTGGTCGCCCTCACCTGGTAACTCGTGACCGTCCGTGGGTATGAGACGTTGTTCAGGTATGAAACGCCGCTCAGGACAAAATCCCCCAAACTATTAATGCGATAATTGCTGTAAAACTTTATGTGTTGATATATTATTAATTTAAGAATGAATTAAACGTTTATGGAAAAATTTTCAAACGTTGATGCCAGCTTTTACATGTCAGGACCGGAAGCGTCGAGTCTATTCAGTAAAACGTTTGTCTTTCCTCACTTAAAACGTCTGATAGTGGCGGCCGCTTGGTGTGGCGCGTCGTGTTCAGGATGAAAAAAATCATAAAAACAAAACCAGTAAATTTAAAATTCTTCCCCACCTTTTTTGATATTCAAGAAGTAAAACACAAGTTCTCCTCAATAGATCCCCCCCTCCCCCCTTAAAGCGGTTCACTCCAACAGGACGCCATTGGTGACGATCACTGTACCGTCTCTTGTTCTTTACTTCCAAACAAAATCTAATAAATATAAATTCCCAACAAAATCTTCATCTCATTTGCCCTTAAATAAGTGAAATCTATCAAATTACCTCACCTGGGTTATGTTAATTCCAATATTCGACCATCAGTGTAGCTGTAGTTTCACATAATGTACCGGAACAGCTCCACTAGAGGTTCGATCCACCAAACCACTGCCCGGTCGTCTCCCCAGTGAATACTCCACTGTTGTGTATCTCTTCACTTATTCGTGTCATAATGGCCAATACGTGGGTATAACTTTACATCCACTACAAGTAATGATTTCTTTCTGAACGTTTGGGTACATCGACACATACCGCTTTGGTCTTGACGAAACTGTTGACACCATTACTCACTACAGAAGGACGAACACACACATTCTCTGGCGTCTGTGAGTCAACTGTCCCTCTGCCTCCACCACCAGGTTCGACCTTAATCATTGAGTGAATCGTGGTTCAGTGAGAGGATGAAACCGAAGCTCCAAAACACTTGTGTCCCAGTAACTATCTTTATCGTGGTTTATTGTTTTTTTATTCTCTTTAAGCAATTCTATTTTCATGTAACCAAGTTTATTGTTTTGAGAGAGAGAGAGAGAGAGAGAGAGAGAGAGAGAGAGAGAGAGAGAGAGAGAGAGTCCCCGACGCAAACAAAGGAACGTGGACGACTCGAGACCTGCACAATAATCCTCTTGTCACTTCAGTCCCGACTAAACCAGCCTCAGTTTTACGGGTCGGGTAATGTCGGGGGACGGGAACCAGGGAGGAGGAGGAGGAAGAGGAGGAAATTTGGGGTCGAAGAGAGATGGGGTTGGGGGGATGGGGAGGAGAGAGAGACACAGAGTACTCAAAGTTGGGAGGGAAGGGAGGGAGGGAGGGAAGAAGGAAGAAGGGGGGCAGTATACTGGACTTAGGGATGGGGGGTGGGGTGATGGAGGAGGGAGATTTAGGAATTTGAGGGAGAATAAACACACACACACACACACACACACACACACACACACTGACCTAGGCTAATATAGTCGTTTTGTAATAACATTTGAACAGTCTACAGCAGAGCACCACAGTGAACAGCTGGAGAATGACTATCACCACCCTATCAACAGTACCACCATCTCCTCAGACACAAGAGGAGAGGTCACCCATCAAAACCAGGATACTGACCTTGACCTCTGACCCTGAGTATGAGCCACTTGTGATAGTTGATAAAGGAGTATTTAATATAACTCCAGCTTGAAGACATCACGTAACAAAAAACGAAAAACGAAAAAAAAAATTCATCTCAATTGTCGGGGCATAAAAGTGTTAGACAGATACATTATTTTGTTTGGTAATTTTATCAGAAGCAACAATAGAAAGATCGCTTTAAATACCTTTTATTTAATATAATAATAATCAGTTTAAGGTACAGTATACATAAGGTTCTGTCACCAAACACTAGGATGAATAAACTAACAAATTAACTACAGGTGTTAAACAGGTGATTTCTTTTTCTACTTGGTTACGTTGTTGTTTGAAGGTTGGGTCTTAACATCAATTTATTGTGTTACAGGCGGCAGCTGTTTGTGGTCACTGATGAAAACTGGTCTTGTGAGAATCAACGTATAAAATGTGTATCATTGTACCAGTGGTTTCTGGTTCCTGTTACCTGGCGTGTGGTCAGGGTGAGTCACTGTCTCTTTGTTTAATTTGTCCACCAATTTTCATGTCGGAAGTTTTAAACTGACAACATTCCTCACTGTACTGACAACATTCCTCACTGTACTGACAACACTCCTCACTGTACTGACAACATTCCTCACTGTACTGACAACACTCCTCACTGTACTGACAACACTCCTCACTGTACTGGCAGCACTCCTCACTGTACTGACAACACTCCTCACTGTACTGACAGCACTCTTCAGTATTAACAAGGGAGCTGGAACTCTCAGATGGTAACTCCTTAAAATTATCTTTCAACACATTTATAAAAACACTTCATTTCTTCTCAATGGCCCAAGTCTCTATATGTCTACTGTGTATCTCAATCCTTTAGAGAAATATTTTTGAGAACAAGATCAGAAATTTGAGAGAAATGCTTTATGGAAGTGGTGGTGAAGTGTGGTCATGACAGGCGACAAGGAAATGTTATTGCAAGGAAACCTTTTTCTATTTCCCGAGATACAGCTAACAAACCTTCAGTATTTTCCTCGTCTGTGATGTGAAATATTTCTCACGTCTGTGTCTCTCTTGCACCGACTGGGGATTTTTTTTGTGTGTGTGTGTGTGTGTGTGTCCCAGATGAGATGATTGATCGAATCAACACGATTCCAACAGTGAATATCGCACGTACGAGTTGTAGTTGAGTTGTTTCTCCAGTTTTAGAGTGTGGAGTGAGTACAGGTCTAGGAGTGGAGGCAGGGCAAGTGTGAGGAGGAGGAGGAGGACCACTATCAACCTCGCCTCTCCTCCCTCACCCCACCTTTACCTCTCACCATATAATTAACGGGCTGCTTCCTTGCCCAAAGGGAGAGAGGATCTTCTATAAGACAAATGATAATACTGACAGGGAGGCTAAGGCATGGAGACAGACATACCGACAAAACAGACGGACGGAAAGACGGATGGACAGACAGACAGAAGAATGGATAGAGCCCTAAATAATATATCTTAACCGGAAACAATAATATAGGACGGGTATTAAAGAGACTGCTATAGCGACAGTCTGACGTAACAACACAACAGGAGGGAGCAGTAAGCCTCTGGAGACTAAGAGAGGGAGAGGCGAGGTGGAATAATTCTCCCTCTATATGACAAGGGGGAGGGAGAAAGAGAGAGGGGGAAGAGCTAGGTGGAGGAGGAGGAGGAGGACGAAGGAAGAGTGAGGAAGGGGAGGAAGAGTGAGATGGGGGAGGGAGGAAAGTGAGGGAAGGGAGGAAGAATGAGGGAAGGGAGGGAGAGTGAGGGAAGGGAGGAAGAGTGAGGAGGGGGGAGGAAGAGTGAGGAGGAGGAGGAGGAGGAAGAGTGTGCAGGAGGAGGGAAGTTGAGTGAGGAGAAAGAAGAAGAAAGAGAAGGAAGGAAGGAGTAGGAGGATTACCCCAGGACAGAGAGAGAGAGAGAGAGAGAGAGAGAGAGAGACGAAAAAAATCAAGACCTAAAGAGGTTTTATATCAACACGAACAAAACACAAGTTAACGTCATCAAGAACACATATAATGACCATCCAGTGTTGGCCACCATTAAGTGTATATCCCAGACAAACATACACATGAAGGTATATAATGCACATGCAAAAACAACCAACAAATACAACCATACTGTAAGTGAATGAATATTTTTGTTTTTGCTTCAACGCGGATGAATATAAATAATAAACTAGTACATAAACTAACCATTGTAAACAACATCATCATATGCCCCTCTGTGATGCCTTGTTATAACAGAACACCAGTAATGACGATAATATCCCTACAGCTAAATAATAATAATAATAATAATAAATAATAGTAATTATTATTATTATTATTATTATTATTATTATTATTATTATTATTATTATTATTTTTATTATTTTTATTATTATTATTATTATTATTATTATTATTTGTATTATATTTATTACTTTTATTATTATTATATATAAGAGGTGATCCAAATATTTAGTTGTAAGAGCAAAAATACGAAAATACTGATGTTTAATAACAAGTTTACATAACAATTAAGATAGAGCACAGAGCATACAGTGACGACCCCTGCAGTACGCCACACAAGATAAAGGAAGCAAAACATCCCAAGTTTCGAGGAGCGAGGATGACTTCAGAAAATTAAATTCGTACGTAAATAAAGTCAAAATCAATGAAAAATTTGCCTTCAACCTATTATTTTTCACAGGTTTATAAGAAAAAAAAAGCAAAGTTGATGGAGGAAGAAGAGATCGGTGGGGGCAGAGGGTAGTGAGGGAGGGGAGGGTGAAGTGCTGTACCTTCCTCCCCGGTTGGATTATTTACTCACCACCTTCAGCGTGTGGCAGGTGAGCTCCCATGGGGGAACACCTCTCATACATAGGTCACACACACACAGCCTTCCCACCTCCGCGCCACCGAGCAAATAAGAAACGCTCTCGCTCCACCTCCCTCCCAACACTAGCTTGCAGAGTAACTTTTAAAAGATGCAACACACGCTCGGAATATCCCAAAATGGCCTCAGAAATCGGTAGTTAATAATTTGAGGTGGTTGGGCTTGGAACACGAGTCACAGCCTGAATCGTGTAAACCCGACAAGTGTTGGTGGAGAGAAGTGGGAAATATTTCAACACTTGAGGATTATGACTGCCAGAATGTTTCACCGATTTACACAGAATTAAGGAGCAATATTCTGGAGAAGGTTTATATTATACGACTTGGTCTCTCTCTCTCTCTCTCTCTCTCTCTCTCTCTCTCTCTCTCTCTCTCTCTCTCTAAAACAAAATCTACCAAAAATGTTCTTAGTGAAGGAACTCGACCCTAGCAACATATTCTTATACATGTTATATCAGCAATGTCTTCTTCCCCACTCACCACTCATCACCCCCCCCTCACCCCACCTCCACTCATCATCCCACTCACCACCACTCGCCACCACCATCACCCCCACTCACCACTCTCATCACCCCTACCTCACCACCTCATCACCCCCCACTCATCACCCCCACTCACCACCATCACCCCCACTCACCACCACCGTCACTACTGCATACGTTACAGCTTTACTCAAACTTTTATAACGGGACGAGATGACGAGGGAGTATATTATAATAAAATTAATCTAACACAAACACTACTGGATAGAACATATACTTAACAAGTCCTTCTATAACCTGTTGTCTCTCCTCTCCTCCCCTCCTCTCCTCTCCCCTCCCCTCCCCTCCTCTCCTCTCCTCTCACCTCCCATCCCCTCCTCTCCTCAATACCTAATACAATCCTTGACGTTATTGAAAGGTTGCTGAAAAATAATAACATCGACGCTGCCATAATTCGTACCTTGGAGGAGGAAGAGGAGGAAGATGAGGAGGAAGAGGAGAGGGAGGAAGAGGAGAGGGAGGAAGAGGAGAGGGAGGAAGAGGAGAGGGAGGAAGGAGGAGGAGGAAGGAGGAGGAGGAAGAATGCTCGTGTCACCAGGTCGACGTCTCCTACACTGAATGAGCCGCTGGAGAAGGTGGGAGGCGCGGCTAGTGGTTCCCAGGGCCATCCACCGCTACTCTTCACACAGTATCTCAACTTGGGATAAATTATGCATAAAAATGTGAAAATTATGCGCCATTCTTTTCAAATTATGCGGGAACTTAACGCCGGGGATTTGAAAGTTATGAGTTACATGTTCTTATAACAGGTCTGGAAAAGATCCCCCACGTAAACATATGGTTGTGTTCATTAATTCACAGCACACGAGAGAGAGACAGACCTAATGTTGGTTACTCAGTTCCCCTCCCCCTTCTCCTCTCCTCCCTCAGCCACCACAGACCCTTCCACCCCCCACCACGGCGGCATCATAAAGTGGGTGCCAGGCAGCGGCCCGAGTGACCAATTGACAGTGCTTTGACGCTTGAGGTTAACTGGCGCGCGTGTGTTTAGATGTCCAGCGGCCAGAGTGAAACACACACACAGCCCCCCACCAGGTGTACTGCCACAGCTGGACTACCTGCTGCTCCCTCACCTGCTGCTGCTGCTCACTCTTGCCACATCACAGAGTGCCACTGAATCCTTCCCGGCAGTTTGTTGTTGTCAAGTCAGAGTAACAACGACTACATATTCAGGTTTTTTATTAAAAAACGAAAGTGCAAGTGAGGTAATCAAGATTTTCTCGAAAACTGAAGCAAAAATGAATACCTCCTTACTAAGCTGAGAAGGAATGTAATAATTAAATTAAGGTTTAATAACATACGTAAATGTTATATATATATATATATATATATATATATATATATATATATATATATATATATATATATATATATATATATATATATATATATATATATATATATATATATATATATATATATATATATATATATATATATATATATATATATATTGTTCTAGTTCTCTAGTTTTACTTTGAGTCAAAACGTAAAATTGGAAATGTCGACAGAACTAAACCTACCCTGGGGGTGAGACGAGGCGGGGAGAGGGAGAGAGAGAGAGAGACAGGGACGTGTGACAAAGGAGGATGGCTCTCAGGTGTGTGACCAGACCTGGAGGGAGAAGAAGGGTCTTGGAGATGCTCTGAGGCAGGAAGGGGGAGAGAGGGGGAACTAAAAGCTATGAGGACGGTGTGAGGCGAGAGGGAGGAGAGAGGGAACTAAGAGGTGTGAGGACGGTGTGAGGCGAGAGGGAGGAGAGAGGGAACTAAGAGGTGTGAGGGCTGTTTGTAGACCAAGTTGTTGAGGGGAGTGTTTACTTGGACATAGTTTCGTGGGGTCCTCCACCAAGACACCTTCATGGCCTTTTGATCAATCAGGTTAAGGGAGGGAAGCGGTCTCAACTTATACACCTGGGCAAGTGGGCACCCAACTCTAGCGTCACCTCATAACAAATTACATTTCACCTAACCTTTCAAATCACCTGAAAATAAGACACCCTAGCTTATTTCACCTAATCCCTGTCTCCTCCCCCAGTCAACCTGTTAGGGTTAAGGTGTTTAATCACCAGGTGAAATAAGCTGGGACGTCTAATCCATCGGTCAATATTCCTGTCGTAAGTCCCGGATGTTAGCGAGCTTCTCTGTAATCATGGAACCGCTATATTTTTCATTAGTTTTCGTTGAAATTTTTCCATAGAATTTCGCTCAAGGTTGGAATTTATATCATAAATATGTTAAAGATTACTTGTTTTATATTTTATTTATTTCTATTGGTTAGGTTAGGTTAGGTCAGGTCAAGTCAGGTCAAGTCAAGTTAGGATACATTACATTAGGTTAGGTTAGGAAAGATTCGATCACGTTAGGTTAGATTAACACTTGGGTGATCAATCTTAAGGTGGAATAAACTGGGGTGTTTATTCTTCAGGTAACCATTTTATTTTGTCTTATTTAGTCTTTACCTCAACTAATTTCACCAAGTTTACCATAATATTGTTACCGTTCAGTCGTGATAATTCAGCGTATTGGAACCACGTCACCGCCTTTATTTGTTTATTTATTAGTAGCCATGTCCGAGCGCCCGAGTACCTGTGTATGAATTAATCAACACGGCCTGATATGTACACCTGTGGGCACTATGTACACCTGTGGGCACCATGTACACCCGTGGGCATTATGTACACCTGTGGGCATTATGTACACCTGTGGGCACTATGTACACCTGTGGGCACTACGTACACCTGTGGGCACTATGTACACCTGTGGGCACTATGTATACCTGTGGGCACTATGATCTCTCTCCTCGACCATTTTCTAAGTTTTAGGATCATCATCAATCACTCAATCAGTCATTAATACCTGTAAACAGACCCATTAGGCACTTAATTAATCAGACTGTCCAGGTGTGTTCTAATGGGAGGGAGTCTTCCTTAGCACCGAGATGGCCAACGTTCCTTCACAACAACATATACACAATTGGGATTCGAGTCTGTCTGTCTGTGTCTGTCTGTGTCTGTCTGTCTGTCTGTCTGTCTGTCTGTCCCTTATGGTCCAACTTCTTCTTTGTCTATACACTAATTTATCAACTTCAGTTCTCTTTACAGTAACGAAATTCTCTCTCTCTCTCTCTCTCTCTCTCTCTCTCTCTCTCTCTCTCTCTCTACACACTAAAAAGCTCTTTGAATCTTATCATTGCATTCACACCTCTAGACACAAGTTACAACGGCGTATATCACCTCACAACACACTTCACAACACACCTCACAACACACCTCACAACATCCCTCACATCCCAGTCTCACAATAAATCTTACACCTCACATCCCACATCAGACATACACATCCCACACACCTCACACTTAATTTTACACTTCACCTCAGACCCCAACACACCTCACCTCACCTCATATCACAGCACATCACACCATATCACAACCCCCCAAACACTCTCCAACCTCACTACACCCCATTCCGTGTGGGAGGTGGGGGGGGTTGGAAAGTGTGTGAGGTGGAGGGGGAGAGGTGGGGTGGAGGTGAGGGGAGTGGGGGAGGTGTGTGTGTGGAGGGGGGAGGTGTGGAGGGGGAGAGGTAGTGGGAGGTGTGGAGGGGAGGGGAGGTGTGTGTGTGGAGGGGGAGGTGTGTGTGTGTGGAGGGGGAGGTGTGTGTGTGGAGGGGAGGGGAGGTGTGTGGTGGAGGGGAGTGGGTTAGTGGAGGTGTGTGTGTGTGGAGGGGGGAGAGGGGTAGTGGAGGTGTGTGCGTGGAGGAGGGGGAGGGGAGGTGTGTGGTGGAGGGGGAGGGGTAGTGGAGGTGTGTGGTGGAGGGGGTAGTGGAGGTGTGTGTGTGGAGGAGGGGAGGGGGAGGTGTGTGGTGGAGGGGGGAGGGGTAGTGGGAGGTGTGTGGTGGACGGGGGTAGTGGGAGGTGTGTGTGGTGGAGGGGAGGGGGGAGGTGTGTGGTGCAGGAGGGGTAGTGGGAGGTGTGTGTGGTGGAGGGGGGAGGGGGGGAGGTGGGGTGGGTGGGAGGGGAGGTGGAGGTGTGTGGTGCAGGGGAGGGGTAGTGGGAGGTGTGTGTGGTGGAGGGGGGAGGGGGGGAGGTGTGGAGGGAGGGGTAGTGGAGGTGTGTGGTGGAGGAGGAGGGGTAGAGGTGGTGGAGAGGGGGAGGGGGGAGGTGTGGTGGAGGGGAGGGGAGGGGAGGTGTGGTGGTGGAGGGGGAGGGGTAGTGGGAAGTGTGTGTGGTGGAGGGGGGGGGAGGGGGGAGGTTGCAATGGGATCATGAGAGGAATACTGTGTTGAGGAAGAGTGGTTGGAGGAGGAGGAGGAGGAGGAGGAGGAGGAGAAGGAATAAGAAGAGGAGGAGTTGGTGTGTGAGGAAGATTGCAACAGTAAATGGAGGTAATAAGAGACGCACAAGATGCTTTAAGATGAAAATGAGGAAGCATTGTGAGGTACCGTGTGGAGGAGGCTACTGTACCACAACCTTTATCCATCCTCCTGCTCCTCTTCTCCTTCTTCCTCCTCCTCTTCTTATTCTTCCTCCTCCTCTTCTTATTCTGCCTCCTCCTCCCTCCCATTACAGCGTCTTACTCTTGCCCATTCTCACTCCTTAATCCCTCACCCTTCCATTCCTCCCTCTTCCTTCACCTCATCCTTCTCCATTGCCTTATCCCTCCTACACTCTCTCTGTTACCCTCTCAACCTTACTTCTCTTTCGTTACATCACTGAGGATACCTATCTCCCCCCTCCCCCCGCCACAAGAGAAGGGCCGTCACCAGGTAATTAACATCCAAGGTTCGTCACTCACTCAGGCCCGTAATTGGTGTCTACAGGTCCTGGTGTTGCCACAACTAATGGATTATAAACAAGAGGTATTTACCCCTTATAGCATTATAACCCGCTGCTAATTGTGCCTTAATTAGGGGTGTTATGGCCATGACATGAGACGGCTGAGACGGACGTGACCCGCGAGACACAACACCCTGCTGGAGGCCCTGGAGGAGGGACAGGTCCTCCTGGGGAGCGCACACACACACACACACACACACACACACACACACACACACACACACACACACACACACACACACACTCTATAAGTTCACGGAAAATAGTAAAGACTAGGTGGAGTGTGAACAGTGTCAAGTGTGAACAGTGTCAAGTGTTAACAGTGTCACGTGTGAACAGTGTCAAGTGTGAACAGTGTC
Organism: Homarus americanus; assembly: GCF_018991925.1. Taxonomy (NCBI): domain Eukaryota; kingdom Metazoa; phylum Arthropoda; class Malacostraca; order Decapoda; family Nephropidae; genus Homarus; species Homarus americanus. Next base: position 580,296 of record NW_024753943.1, read on the forward strand.
AAGTGTGAACAGTGTCAGGTGTGAACAGTGTCTGGTGTGAACAGTGTCAAGTGTGAACAGTGTCAAGTGTGAACAGTGTCAAGTGTTAACAGTGTCAAGTGTGAACAGTGTCAAGTTAACAGTGTCAAGTGTGAACAGTGTCTGGTGTGAACAGTGTCAAGTATGAACAGTGTCAAGTGTGAACAGTGTCAAGTGTGAACAGTGTCAAGTGTGAACAGTGTCAAGTGTGAACAGTGTCAAGTGTGAACAGTGTCAAGTGTGAACAGTGTGAACAAATGCCTGCTAAAACACATAATCATTTCGTCTCTACAGGTCACAATGGTCGCCTGTCCATCATTTCCTTCTGGTCATAAGTGAAGGATGAATATTGTAAGAGGCAGGTGGAGGAGGTGTACAGGTTGTGTCCCAGCCTCGGAATATTCTACCGCGGAACCGACGTGTACAATATCCTTTTTGGTTAGGTTAGGTTGGGAATGGTTTCGTCAAATTAGGTTATGTTAGGTACTGTTTGGTCAGGTTAGATTAGGTTAGGTTTGGTCAGGTTTAGTCAGTTTAGGTTAGGTTAGGTTAGGTTGGGAATGGTTTCGTCAAATTAGGTTATGTTAGGTACTGTTTGGTCAGGTTAGATTAGGTTAGGTTTGGTCAGGTTTAGTCAGTTTAGGTTAGGTTAAATTATGTCAGGTATAGTTGGGATTTTCTATCTACAATGTTGAGGCACAAGTATCAGGAGGGCCGGGTGGCAGACAAGTGGGCCGAGTGGCAGACAAGTGGGCCGGGAGAAACAGACAGGTAGGCCAAGACAGACAGGTGGGCCAAGAGACAAACAGGTGGACCGGGTGGCAGCCAGGTCGGTCGGGAGACAGATAGGTGGACCAAGTGACAGACAGGTAGGCCGGGTGGCAAACAAGTGGGCCAGGAGAAACAGACAGGTGGGCCGGGTGGCAGACAGGTGGGCCGGGTGGCAGACAGGTGGGCCGGGTGGCAGACAGGTGGACCGGGTGGCAGACAGGTGGACACCGCTGCAAGCTATGTATGAGAGATGGTCCCTGGGCGGCCTATACCCACTTCACTATGCCGGATTATTCTGGGCCATTTCTGTTCTGACCTTATACGTCTGACCCCTCACACACTCCAACCAATGTTACCCTCGAGTGTTGAGTGTGAGGGTCGACCATACCTCCACCTCCTCCCTGACAAGTGACTCCTCCTATCTTCCTCTTCCTCCCTGACAGCAGTGACTTTTCCTCCTCCATAACAACAGTGACTGAGGTTTCTTCTTTTTCTTTCTATCTATTTATCTATTTATTTCTTCATTTTTCCTCCTCCAGTCTACCTGTTTATCTTCTTTTAATATCAGTCTAAGTTTTATTTGTGTTGTGTGAACTGTGAAGGCATGAAGAGATCAGATACGGTACGACACTTTTTACAACCACTCCCTCCTGTACATTAGTCATACGCCTGGTAGTGACATTTGATTTTAATAATTTACCTCGCAACAAGTCTCCCTTATTCCACCAAATAATCCACACCATCACTTAAAATAATCCACACCATTACCTAAAATAATCCATACCATTACTTAAAATAATCCATACCATTACTTAAAATAATCCACACATTTACTTTAAATAATCCACACCATTACTTAAAATAATCCACTCCACTTAAAATAATCCATACCATTACTTAAAATAATCCACACCATTACTTAAAATAATCCATACCATTACTTAAAATAATCCACACCATCACTTAAAATAATCCACACCATTACCTAAAATAATCCATACCATTACTTAAAATAATCCATACCATTACTTAAAATAATCCACACATTTACTTTAAATAATCCACACCATTACTTAAAATAATCCACTCCACTTAAAATAATCCATACCATTACTTAAAATAATCCACACCATTACTTAAAATAATCCATACCATTACTTAAAATAATCCATACCACCACTTAAAATAATCCACATCATCATCACTTTAATAATCCACACAGTCATACACCTTGTTAAACAGCCTCAATATGTGATAATTTACCCATCTACCGAAATGTGAATAATTTTTCAATCCAGTGCTGATTCGTAGATAACTCGTCACAAACTACAGCGTAATTCCAACTTTTTTTTTACGTCACAAATCACATCGTAAAGTCAATATTATTTTTTTTTATAGATAATTTTATAAGTTACTTTTTTTTTCGTCAAGGATCTACTATGCATATCTAAAGGGGTTAAATCATTCTACTCAAGGGGTTAAATCACCATACTCAAGGGGTTAAATCACCATACTCATGGGGTTAAATCACCATATTCAAGGGGTTAAATCACCATACTCAAGGATTTCAATCACCATACTCAATGATTTAAATCACCATACTCAATTGTTTAAATCACCATACTCAAGGGTTTAAATCACCATACTCAATTGTTTAAATCACCATACTCAATGGTTTAAATCACCATACTCAATGATTTAAATCACCATACTCAAGGGTTTAAATCACCATACTCAATTGTTTAAATCACCAAACTCAATGGTTTAAATCGCCATACTCAATGATTTAAATCACCATACTCAAGGATTTAAATCACCATATTCAATGATTTAAATCACCATACTCAATTATTTAAATCACCACACTCAAGGATTTAAATCACCACACTCAAGGATTTAAATCACCATACTCAAGGATTTAAATCACCATACTCAAGGGCTTAAATCACCATACTCAATTGTTTAAATCACCAAACTCAATGGTTTAAATTCATGATATCTAATGATTTAAATCACCATACTCATGATTTAAATTACCATCCAATTATTTAAATCATACCAATTATTTAAATCACTGATACCATGATTTAAATCACCACACTACGATTTCTAATCAATACATTCAATGACGAATCACCATACTCAAGGATTTAAATCAATTATACTTCAAGAAGACAAAAAAATAAAAAATTTCCCCAAACTGAAAAACCTCCAATTTATTCCAATCAAAATACTCTCATATATTTATCGTATAACTATGAAACAAAATTAATTAATATAAAAAACAATATAAAAAAATAGCATTAATAAATAAACGTCACCACAGCACTATACCAACTCTCTCTGGAATATTAACTATGTACCAACACTGAAAACATCCCATCGCTTCATTTATTTCAAATTTATCATAGCGAGGAGTATCACGCCTGGGTTACTTTGACTGGTAATCATAAGCTATTAACAGTGAGGAATATTTAACGTGTTTTTGTTCGTATTTCTTTATTGTATTAATGGGAAATATTATAGACAAGATTAGTTAAGAATTTATTATATTAAAGCAAACACCCAAAAGCGGTGGACAAAATGGAGTCAAAATCGCACAGAAACTCTACTACAAAAATTATCTCATTCTTAGTTAAGGGAAGAAAGATATGAGGGACTATTGTAATAAAAAATAAATAAAATTCCCCCAGAGAAATAAAATTCACACTGAACACTAAAACATAATTCCTGACTATTTTTTTTTACTTTTAGTGTGTGTGTGTGTGTGTGTGTGTGTGTGTGTGTGTGTGAGACAACAGGAGTCACAGTGTTCATTCCGAAATTCATCGATCACCCCAAGTACAGATAGTTTTTTGAGTGTACATAAAAATCAAGTCATATATATATAGAGTTGTTGAAGTTAATTGTAGTTGGTTGGATTTAGTTAATTTTAATCCTTGATGATTATTTGAAGTGAAATGACAAGTTAAAACAATATTGTGATGTAAATTTTTCGTCATCAGTGAGTGAATGATTAAGTCAAATACGAGGGCAAGAACTGATTAATAATGATAATGATAATAATAGTAATAATAATGATAATGATAATGATGATGATGATAATAATAATAATAATAATAATAATAATAATAATAATAATAATAATAATAATAACAGAACAACATAAGATTCCTCGGTCAGTCAGTATCAACTATTATTGCCATCAACTTACCGTACAAAAACCTGCTTTCATAAACATACTGCATGCAACAACAAGAACAAGATCAACAACAACAACAACAAAAAACAGAAAAACAACCGAGAGGAAAACAAATAATAACAACGACACTAACAACAACAACCCCTAATACCTCACTCATTCATTGAAAACAAAAAAACTCCCCCTCACCCTAAGGTTACCTGTGGTGAGGTCTATTGCTTCCTTTAATTACCAGCAAGATTATCAATAAACTTCAAAAGGTTCCAGTCCAGTCCAGTCCAGTCCAGTCCCGTCCAGCCCAGCCCAGCCCAGTCCAGTCCAGTCCAGCCCAGCTCTCCTCAAGTGGCCTTTATGAACAAGATGTGGTGCTTAAGAGTCAACACCTCCACCATCATCCATCAAGAGGTTCCAACACCCTTATCACCTTCCAACACCCTTCCAACACCTCCCAACACGTTCTAACACCCTCTAACACCTTTTGACACCTTCTAACACTTTCTAACACTTTCCAACAAGTTCCAACACCTTCCAACACCCTCCAACACCCACGAACACCTCCCAAAAACCCCCAAAACCCTCCAACACCTAGTGATAAAAAGATAACGCCAAAATATCAATATAGTTTCCAATCCCCTTCTCTTCCTCAATCTCTCAGCTAGATGTAATACTCAGTCAACTTTTACACACACACACACACACACACACACACACACACACACACACACACACACACACACACACACACACACACACACACACACACACACACACACACACATATCACGTGGCTCCTCCCTGACACAAGCACCGTTCACCTCATAACTCGCAGGAGGCAACAAATTACAAGACGGAGCCGTGATAGATAAACGGATCCCGAGTGTGAATGGCTAACACAGACATAACAAATGGTGACAAATTCAACTAGATATTGGCCACCTCTCCTGGAACGATATCCTGGCCAAATGCTGCTCCTACATACACACGCGAGCGCTCATACATACATACACTCATACTTATACTCACATACACATACGTTTATACTCACAAACGCACACATATACAAAGGGGGGGAGGAGGGATAGAGTGGATAGAGTAGGGAAGAGGCTGAAAGGAGGAAGAAGAGCAGGAAGGGAGGAGAGAGGAAGAAGGGACCCAGGAGTAGAGGGAAGATGAAGGAGGAGGAAGAGGGAAGCTGGAAGGTTGTGGAAGAGAAAAAGGAGGAAGACAGAGGCCTGGAGAAGGAGGAAAAGATAAGGAAAAGAGATGAAGGAGAAAGAAGAATAAATAAGAAGGAAATGGAAAGTGGATAAGAAATGAATGAGAAGGAAGTAAACCGGACAAGAAGAAGGAAGAGGAAGGGAAGGAGGAGGATAATGAGAGGGAAAAAGAAAGTCGAAGAAGGAAGAGAAGTAGTATGAGGAGGAGCAAGAAATGGAGGCAGAAGATGATATGGAGGAAGTGAAAGAACGAGAAGGAGGATGAGAGAGAAGAAGGAAACCCGAGAAGGAGAAAGAGGAGGAAAAGGAAGAGGAGTAGGAAGTGAACGAGGAAGAGGAGGAGGAGGAAGAGAAGGAACAGGAGACGAAGGAGGAGGAAGAGAAGAAGGAAGAGGAAAGGGGGAGGAGAAGAAGGGGGAGAAGGAAGAGGACGAGAAGGAGGAAGGAGGAGAGTAATGGGTGGGGGAGGGGGGGTGAACCACCTTGTTCAGCCATTATAACAACAAGGGAACACCAATTATCCGCCTCACAGGATCAATGGCTACCTGTGAGCGGCTTCAACACATACAAGAGACGTGTGTTAAATGGTTTACGTTGCCTGTGTGGAGTAGGGGTGGAGTAGGGAGTAGGGGTGGAGGGGGTGTGGAGTAGGGGAGGGGGAAGGGGAGGGGTGTGGGGAAGGCGTGAAGGTGTGGTGCTGTCGTTATTGTGTGGCAGGGGGGAATGTGTAAGGTGTGGGGGGAGGGGTGGGGGGAGAGGGGGCTGTGGGGAGTGGGCGTGTGGACTGTATAAGGTGTGGGGGCTGTCGAAGGAAGGAAGATATAGGGAGGAGTGAGTTTGTCTGGAGGGGTGAGGCGTAGGGTGTGAGAGGTGAGGGAAGAGTGGGAAAAGGAGGAAGAAGATAAAGGGAGGGTAGGAAGAAGGGAGAAGCTTAAGGGAGGGTAGGAAGAAGGGAGACGATAAAGGGAGGGTGGGAAGGGAGGGCAGGAAGAAGGGAGAAGCTAAAGGGAGGATAGAAGGAAAGTTTTCATGACATCAAACACCTCATCAAAATATGTTATATTATTTCCCTATCAACAACCAATTAAAACACACGGAAAAAACAACAGAATATAATCATTAAAAACAGCTAGAACACATAAGCCTGTTGATAGTTCACTGATCCTTCATTCCTGTGATATTAATTGCCTATTTTGACAGTTCTAATTGATTTATTTAATCCAATTTACATTTCACATTAACATGATAAAATCTGATTCCCCCCGCGTGATGTTATTCGGCAGGATGTAAAAGTGAGAAGTGATCATGAGGGGATATTTTAATCTTTAAATTTGTAAACCAGGATACTGTATCGCTTAGTGCTAAACCTGCTGTATCTAAGTGTCTAGAATACAACAGCTGTATCTAAGTGTCTAGGATAATCTCAAGCACTTACTTACAAAACAATGTATTTAACCATGATATAATCTATCATGAGTCACCTATACAAACTTAGAGAAACTAAAAAAAAATATTCTTAACTTTATTCTTATTTCTTATTTTTATTCTGGGACGCTGGATGTACCTTGATGGCTAAATTGATTACCTTTTTTACAGATGTGTTATCAGTTTTTAGCATCAAACACAACCTTTCTGTCAATCACTACAATTAAATGCGTTATCATCAACTTGTGTCACTTTAATCCAAGTTTTAAAATTTTTCATTTTTTTTTAGTTTTTTCTTTAATTCTTTTTTTTATTCAAAGTTAGGAAACAGTCATGATTTTCTGGAGTTTGGAAAAAATCTTAATTTCCAGAGTGCAGGTCACGACGATGGCAGGAAAATTATAAATTAATTTTTTAGTTTCGTTATAAATTTTTTATTTTATTTATTGCATTCTTCGTACTATGAATTTTCTCTTTACTTTTATCAGTTATATTCGCCTTTCTTCATTTATTAAAAAAATCTTTATTTCTATTAATTATATTTTCGTTTGTTCATTTACTGCTATTTTCATTTCTGTCGGCTGCCTTTTAAAAATCAGGAAAAATTAGGAAAATCTTCAAATTTTTCTCTAAACTGGCCACCATATTTTGGTTGCTACCGTCACCAGCCTGGCTACCGAAAAAGCAGGACGCGTGTAGTGACAGAAAGAGGCGTGTGGTGACAGTAAGAGGCGTGTGGTGACAGTAAGAGGCGTGTGGTGACAGTAAGAGGCGTGTGGTGACGAAGGAACAACATTAAGAAAATATCGTCATCAAGGGAATACAAAGTGAGAAAACGCCATACCAAGGTTAAATATATCAAGGCTATATTACGCCCCGCTAATTATCCCTAACATAAAGAATCTCTGTTAAAATATCACCGTCAAGAGGGAGGGGAAAAAATGTGTCCTGAAAATCGAGGTTGTAAAAAAAAAAAATGGTGATTACTGAATAAGACTCCGGTTAAAATTATGGAGTCTGGCGTGTCTGTGAGAGAAGAGGAAGAGAAAAGAGAGACGGGTGGGGGGTGATGGGGGTGATGGGGGAGGACGGGGAGGGGGTGGAGGGGAGAAATAAGATCGCATAGAGAAATCTCCGAGAATGCCAGACAGATGATATATTTGAGTTGGAATCTTAAGACAGGCAGACAAAAGAATTCCTCCCCTTTCACCCTTTTCCTCACCCCTCACCCTTTCCCATGTCCTCACCGCCCCCCAACCCGGACTTGTTTAGCTCCCAATCCCTCGAGGACTTGAATACGACCAAAGTACTTACGGCAGAACCCAGTGACCACGATGACATACACCTACTGACTGACGACAACTTCCAATGGACTTTTGCTTCTCCTGCGACGCCTTCTGGAGGAGGTAGTGGCGATAAAGAACCAGACAGCAGCGGAGGCCATAGTAAGGCTTCGACTCTCCATCTGCCTGACTGACTGACTGACTGACTCACGACCTACACGAAAACTCCTATGACCCCAAAAGATCATCACCTAACCTAACCTAACCTAACCTAACCTAACCTCACCTCACCTAACCTAACCTAACGTGATAAAACAACAGTTAGATATAATAGAGCAATTCACACAGACTTAATAAGCTGTTCTTAGTAAGGGCATAAAATGTGACCCACTCCCCCTTCCCTTCCTCCCTCCCCCCACCTCCCTCACGTGGCCGGGGTAAACAAAGCACAAATGATGAGAAGTGAGGGGTGGGAGGGGGTGAGAGAGAGAGAAAGGTGGGAAGGGGAAGGATAGAAGAAAAGGAGGGAAGGGGAAAGAGAGAAGAAAATACGAGTGTTTATGGAGGAGTGAGTGCATAGGGAGGGGGAGGGGTGTATGGGGGAGGGGTGTGTGTGTGAATGGGGGAGGGTAAGGAAGATAAGAATAGAAGAGAGAAAAGAGAGAGGGAAAGGAAAAAGGAGGAGAGGGAGGAGGTCATAAATATTCGACCCCCCAAAATCCCAACAAAGCCCCCTCCCCCCCCCTTACAATCACCCCCACCGGACCCATTAAGAATCTCACCCTCTGTAAACAAATGACGTCACCGCCGCCCTCACCTGAGATAATGAGTCTTACCTTTAATTACCTGTTTATAAGAGACAAAAATATAATTAGCGTAAAATTGTCAAAAGAGTCTTTTTTACATAGCCAATCCTAACTTCAGCACACGGCCAGTCAGAGCTTCAGTACACAGCCAGTCATAGCTTCAATACACAGCCAGTCATAGCTTCAACACACAGCCAGTCATAGCTTCAGCACACAGCCAGTCATAGCTTCAGCACACAGTCATTCAGAGTGGATTCTAACAGTTCAAGTTATAGATGATATTTAACAGTGGACTTGAGAGGTAGACTGTGTAAGTGTGCCATTATGTCATGCTTCTAAAATACATTAATACACATAACACATACAGTATATTGGGTGTATTTGTATTATTATATTCACAGTAGTAGTTTGTATAGTGGTCATAGTATACATTTATAAGGGAAATGTGTATGATTCTTATACCTTGGATGGATAGTGTGGCTTGTAATGTGTATATTGTGGTTAGGAGGAGGAGGAGGAGGAGAGAGATGAGGAGGAAGGGGATTTCCTTTCCCTTCTCTTCCTCCTCCATTACACTCTCGTACCACCTACTCTTTTTCCCCCTTTCTCCCCTCCTCTTCCGTTCCACTCTTCTCCTTTCCCACTTAACATTTCCTTTCCTCATTCTTTCCCCCTTTCTTCTTTTTCTCTTTCCTCCCTTTCCTTTCTTTCCTTTCAATCCTTTTCTCTTTCTCTTCCTCCCCACTTTCCTGTTCTTCCTCTTCAATTTCTCCTTACTCGACCTTTCCTCTTTCCTTCCTTCTCTCCTTCTATTCTCCTTCTTCCTTCTCCTTCTAGCCCCTCCTATTCCCTCACCTCTCCCTTAACTTTCTCTCACTCCTTCGTCAAACAATTATTTTTTAAAGAGAATAAAATAAAACAGACAGACAGATGGACAGATACAGAAAGCCGACAGACAGAGAGAGACAGATAGTTAACATCCATCCCATCAATCCATCAATCCAACCATCCATGCCACTATCCACCCACCACATATCCACCCACCCACCCACCACATATCCATCAATCCATCAAATCCAACCATCCATGCCACCTCCACCCACCATCCACACATATCCATCCAGCCACACTTACATCCATCAATCCATCAATCCAACCATCCATGCCACTATCCACCCACCACATATCCACCCACCCACCCACCACATATCCATGCATCTCACTCAAGACTCACTCTAAAGGTCTGATGTAATCCTTTAAAACTCCCAAGCCATTAAACCCGAAATCCTATCTAATGAGGCTATTGATGAAGTAATCTCTTGTATAATGAGGCTATTAATGAAGTAATCCCTTGAATAATGAGGCCATTGATGATGTAATCCCCTGAATAATGAGGCTATTGATGAAGTAATCCCGTGTATAATGAGGCTATTGATGAAGTAATCCATTGAATAATGAGGCTATTGATGAAGTAATCCGCGCCAGATAGTGAGGAAGTTTAGGAATTAATCCCATACCTGGAAAAGCCCCTAAACAGTGAGGAATAATTGAAAAAAATCCCATTGTTGAAAAAATGTGAAAATCCTAGTACTTGAATAAAATCTTATTATATCTGTAGATTAATTCCTCTGGATTTACTTGCTTCTACCAAAAGTGGTAGAGAGGTCAGGTCTCATAGGCGTGAGGTCAGGTCCCATTGGCGTGAGGTCAGGTCCCATAGGCGTGAGGTCAGGTCCCATAGGCGTGAGGTCAGGTCCCATAGGCGTGAGGTCAGGTTCCATAGGCGTGAGGTCAGGTCCCATAGGCAGGACGGCCCATCAGTGTAAACAAAACTCACTGAAGACCAAGTTAATAACATTGACCGACACTGCACTCGACATTTCACTTACTCAACTGTAAAGTCAGGTGTCACCATTCTGCAGCCGAATTGATTAGAGCTGCGGGGTTCAAACCAGTGATCGTTGGTTTAGTAGGTGAGTGTTATATCCACTTAAGAGACAAAAGTAATTCTTAGATTATTCCTTAAGTGGTAAAAGTGATTAATTCCCAAGAGAGCACTTTAATTCCGAGTATGACGAGTGATTCTCAAGAGTAACTTAAGTAGTAATACGAGCAAATTCCAAGACATTACCTTAAGTGGTAGTTTTTTCCATTTGGCCCGCCGCTTGAGGTAGCGTTTTTCGAAGTTGGTGTCCCAGAATTCCTTCCCTCGCATCCAGGCCGGCTGAGGGGAGAGAGAGAGGCATTAATATGGAGAGAGAGAGAGAGAGAGAGACACTGGTCACCTGAGAAAAAATATAATTACTGTGGGAAAATAATGAACAGGTTAAACATATGATAATAATGACCAGCTTACCTGATGATGATGATGATGATGATGATGATTGTCACCTTATATTGTCATTATTTATAATACTCGAGTAAATAATAACAAAAACAATAACAAATAACATCAACAATACAAACAGTAACAAAATACAATTAACCAATTCAACTCATCAATACACCAAGCGATTTTCCAGTTGACAGAGACACGAATTACACAGGTGAGAAACAGAGTCAGGTCTTCTGTATAACCTCTGCTTGTTAAGTTCTATGGTTATCAGGGGTAGTTAGGGTAGTTATCGAGCCCTGGAGAGCCAAAGTCGTAGGTACACACTGAAACGTGACAACACAACACCGCAGAGTTTAATGTGATTGGTGGAAAATGGGTAGTTTGTGTAATGGGGTTCTGTGCCTTATAGCCCTCAATGTGATCTACCAGTTTGGTTTAAGGCAGTCCTAGTAAACTCTAACCTAACCTAACCTAACTCTAACCTAACTCTAACCTAACCTGTGATGCCATTTTTTTAAGAGGTCAAAATCAAGACAGAATTAAATAAGCAGTAAAATTCGCCCTTATTCGCCAAGAGGTACTCAGTAAAACTCACCATTATTCAGTAAGTACTCAATAAAACTCGCCATTATTCGCCAGGAGGTACTCGGTAAAACTCGCCTTTTTCACCGGGAACTCAGTAAAACTCGCCGTTATTCACTCGCCACTATTCGCCCAGGAGACAAGTTGCCCCGCCAGAAGTCATCAGGGGGAGACCGGATACAGATTTAAAATTCTAAGTCGATGGAATAATTCTTAGCCCTCGAGACCTTGTCCTTGACCTTGACTCACCTCGACCTGGACCTTGAGCTTAACTCACCTCGACCTTGACTCACCTCGACCTTGACCTACCTTGACTCACCTTGCCCCTACATAACACCATTCTAAGGACGACCTTAATAACACCCATCGGAGAAGTTGGGGACATTAGTTTCAAGTGGTAGGGCAAAAGTTTCAAGTGGTAGAACAAAAGTTTGAGGATAAAAGTTTCCTGGTTTAGTTTGTGGATTTCTGTCTGTCTGTCTGTCTATCTGTCTGTCTGTTTGTCTGTCAGTGGACGAGTAGGGGACAAGTTTCAGCAACCCCTGTCACACACACACACACACACACACACACACACCGTCTTATTACCGTCCCTGGCAATTAGACTTAGCTCAAGACTTTTATAGCCCCCAGCCTCACAAATGAAGTGTTTAACTACCATTAAGGTCGGTCGAGTCTTCCTGCAAAAAATTATATATATATAATATTTGCTAAGCAGCTCTGAGGTTGTTAGCTCAAGTGATTTAATATTCATATACGTACGTCTTAGTGAAGCGTAATTTTTGTAAGCGTATTTTGTAGCGTATTTTTGTAGCGTATTTTTGTAGCGTATTTTTTAAGCTTATTTTTGTAGCGTATTTTTGTAGCGTATTTTTGCAGCGTATTTTGAAGCGTATTTTTGCAGCGTATTTTTGTAGCGTATTTTTGCAGCGTATTCTTGTAGCGTATTTTGAAGCGTATTTTTGCAGCGTATTTTGAAGCGTATTTTTGTAGCATATTTTGTAGCGTATTTTTCAAGCGTATTTTTCCCCTCGTTATACATTACAGTTCATGAAAGGTGTACCCTTATGTGACGTTCTTTGTTCATCATACACTACAGTCTAATTCACGGTATGAGCCTCAGAGGTAAGTATATTTTCTTTCATTATTATACACTATATTTCATGGAAGGAAGCTTATATGTGTATTAATATTTTTTAGCGATATATTTCTTTAAACATGAATGGAATCTTTTATGTGTGATTTGTTTCAGTAATTAAATAAATCCTTTGTGTGATATAGAGCGCATCGTGTTTACCAGAGAATGCCATCCTAGTCGTGTTTACATTGTACGCGGTAGTAACATCATCTACGGAACCTAACCTAACCTAACCTAACCAAACCCAATATAACCTAACCTAACCAAACCCAATATAACCTAACCTAACCTAACCAAACCAAACCCAATATAACCTAACCTAACCTAACCAAACCCAATATAACCTAACCTAACCAAACCCAATATAACCTAACCTAACCTAACCAAACCAAACCCAATATAACCTAACCTAACCAAACCCAATATAACATAACCTAATCTAAATATGGCATTAAAAATCTTATAAATTTTTGGGTTCGATTTATAACACTTCATAAATTTAAATGGTTATTGGAGATAGATTATTAAGCTCTTTTATGTCTCTCTGTGCTGAATAAAATCGTCCGGCGTTAACCAAATCAAATGGTAAAGGTGTGGTCCGCTTAGACAGGTGTGGTGAAGCAATACTCCGCCCACCTTCATTATGTGTTATCTTGCCACTTAACCTTGAGCTCAGGCGCTTATGACCGTCGTTAATGAGACACTTAAGTGGTGTATAGTATTTAGTTTACTCGTGGGTAAAGGTCTGCCAGCGATGCGGGGAGGCGAAAAAGAAAAATGCACAATTGTATAATGTTGGATAAATACCACGAACATGATCTCTACACCACTTATTTAACGAATCTTGCCTAGAACCAACCAAAGTTAACCTAATCTAACGAAAACTACACTTCGATAGTTATTCTTGGTTAGGTTAGGTAATGCTGGTTCATTTCGTCTGAAAAACAAAACAAAAATAAATTAATTATCCAGTTCGTGGTAGTTTTCCAACATAAGAGTCTTTACATGCGAGAGGGCACCTGCCTAGTCAGAGCAGATTGTAAACAAACACTGATGTCACGGCGAAATCTCTTGTAAATGGAGGGATTTTTTTTTTTACTTTGTTTTTGTAACCAAGAGAGAGAAGTGAGGAGTGAGTGTGTGTGTGTGTGTGTGTGTGTGTGTGTGTGTGTGTGTGATAATCCTGCTTATATAAGAATGCAGTGAGAGAGTTTGTGCTAGACGCGAGAAAGAGAGTCAAAACCAAGAGAGAGAGTAAACGTGAGAAAGAGTCGAGAGAGAGATACAGAGAGCAAGACCAAAGATAGAGATAAAAGCGAAAAAGATAAAGAGAGAAAGAAGTGAGAAAAATAGAGAATAAAAAGCGAGAGACAAAGACAGATTAAGAGATGTCAAGAGGGAGGGAAGGAGGGAGGGAAAGAAGGGGAGAGAGAGAGAGAGAAAGAGGCGGGGTGGGTGGGTGACGCGGCCTCAGATATATAGTATATACTGGCTGAGGACGTGAGCGATAATGTACCATATATCACCTTTATAGCGCCTTGGGTCGCCTGGTAACGGCCTCACAGTAATAGAGCCCGTATGATTATTCACCAGCTGCTATTGATGGCTTGATGAACACCGCGACACCGAGGTAGACGAGAAAGGAAACGAATTTACTTTTTATACACGGCTCTAGTAGCAATAACAGGAGAGAAACAAATAATCATGTAGAGTCATATTCAGATATACACACACACACCCACACACAAACACACACACAAACACATCACATACACACACACACACACAAACACTAGTACGTTAAATGCCATTCTTTCCACCTAATTCGATTCATCGTTGTCACATCAAAAGTTGAGGAGAATAAATCGCTTTTTTGTAGTTTATATCGATATTCCAATACAAACAAGAGAGAGAGAGAGAGAGAGAGAGAGGACCAAATTAATATAAACCAATTCAATTAACTCAACGAATAACAAAAACAGAAAGAAAATACAAGCACAGGAGAAAAAAAAAACAGACACAAAGAAATTAAGTAACAAAAAAATGGTAGTAAAAGGAAGAATAAGAATGAAGGATAAAAAGGAACGGATAAAGGAAGTAAGAGAAGCTAAGAAGCCGTTATTATGAAACATATCAAGTAATAATTGGACTTAGTATGCAGAACAGCCGTAACAGCAGCGGTCACAGCCTCACAACCCTTATGCTCGGGGGCTGTTAGGTCTGTATTAGCTAGTTCCCTCAATAGTAGCACAGCGTAACAGTCCTTATGCTCGGGGGCTGTTAGGTCTGTATTAGCTAGTCTCCTCAATAGTAGCACAGCGTAACAGTCCTTATGCTCGGGGGCTGTTAGGTCTGTATTAGCTAGTTCCCTCAATAGTAGCACAGCGTAACAGTCCTTATGCTCGGGGGCTGTTAGGTCTGTATTAGCTAGTCTCCTCAATAGTAGCACAGCGTAACAGTCCTTATGCTCGGGGGCTGTTAGGTCTGTATTAGCTAGTTCCCTCAATAGTAGCACAGGGTAACAGTCCTTATGCTCGGGGGCTGTTAGGTCTGTATTAGCTAGTCTCCTCAATAGTAGCACAGCGTAACAGTCCTTATGCTCGGGGGCTGTTAGGTCTGTATTAGCTAGTCCCCTCAATAGTAGCACAGGGTAACAGTCCTTATGCTCGGGGGCTGTTTGGTCTGTATTAGCCAGTCCCGTGTTTACACTAACCAGTCCCCTAGCCCCAAATCATCAACCCCTAGCATTATCATCCCCTAACCTGCCATCATCAGCCCCTAGCACCTCGAATCATCAGTCCCCTAGCCCCTCCCATCAACCTCCTAAGCCCTCCCATCATCAGTCCCCTAGCCCCTTTCATCTTGAGCCCCCAGCCCCACCCATCACCCCTTTACCTCTCCCATCACCAGTCGGCTAGCCCCAATCATCACCCCCTTTACCAGTCCCATCATCAGCCCCTCTATCACCATCATCAGCCCCCTAGCCCCGTCCGCCCCACACTCTTCTCAGAACAAAAGGTAATCTGGGAGTTACAATTAATAACACGACCGAACAAAATCTTTGAAGACTCGAGGAAAATGAAAAAATACAAGTGTGTGTCTCTCTCTCTCTCTCTCTCTCTCTCGTAACAAAAGGAAGTTTAAACAAAAGTCATACATTTAACAAATTCGTACATTAACTCTGGATTCCAAGACTCCCATTCTGATACAAGGCAAAGAAGAGTCATCAGTGGTTCCTATAGTAAGCACCTGAAAATTAGACACCCTAACCTATTTCACCAAACGTAACCTAACCTAAAATAACCATTAATCTAACCTAACCTAAGGCTCCAAAAAAAAAAAATGAGAAAGCTACAATCATTATTTCCCCTCCTGGCATTTGGGTCGCCACCGCCGCCGCTCGTCCACGCCCAACACACCAGCTACAACACACAATACTCCTCAATTAAGAGAAATAGCGATATTATTTCTTATTTCATCATTGGCGATATTTCTGGTTCATTCCGTCCATACATTTTGATATTACTGTACATTGATAATAATGAGCTGCAATATTACCTTTTGGCTATTATTATTATTATTATTATTATTATTATTATTATTATTATTATTATTACGATTTTCAGTATTATTTTTGTTATCATCCTATCAAACCAATTTTAATTATCTATGATCATCACTATCTAAAGTACCCACAGAATTATTACCATTAAAACTATTATTATCATTATCATCAAACTATTATCATTATCATCAAACTATTATCATTATCATCAAACTATTATCATTATCATCAAACTATTATCATTATCATCAAACTATTATCATTATCATCAAACTATTATCATTATCATCAAACTATTATCATTATCATTAAACTATTATCATTATCATCAAACTATTATCATTATCATCACTACAATTTCAGATCATTCTAGAGGAACACTGAAAAGGTGAAAGGAAAAAAAATATAAATAAATAAATAAATAAATAAATGAAATAAAAAATAACGCTAATAAAAACGACAAGACACGCGAGGAAAACACAGTGAAAATAAAACACAAATTAAAAACATACAATATATTTAAAATGTATTTTATAACTGACAAAATATTTTATATCGTTCAAGGCTTTAGCAGTGTGGTGTTACATTAATGTACCCATCACTGAGACATTAAAATACCCATTATTGAGACATTAAAATACCCATTATAGAGACATTAAAATACCCATTACTGAGACATTAAAATCCCCATTATAGAGACATTAAAATACCCATTACTGAGACATTAAAATACCCATCACTGAAACATTAAAATACCATTATTGAGACATTAAAATACCCATTATAGAGACATTAAAATACCCATCACTGAGACATTAAAATATCAATCACTGAGACATTAAAATGCTCATCACCGAGACATTAAAATACCCATTATTGAGAAATTAAAATACAGCATCCTAGCATCGGAGTTGAGTGGTCCCGGGTTCGATCCCCGAGCAGGGTGCAACCATGGACAAGTGTTAATCGATTTGTGGATCGTGTTCATGGGGTAATAGTTAGCCAGTGTAGTTGGCGAGATGTCCGGTCTTCTCGGATTATTCCTTAACACTGGGTCATACAACGTTAACTTAGGGTGTGGTTGTTGTGTTGGCTAAGTGACCCAAGTGCCGGCCATCCCCAGACACGAGGGACAACCATTATGTGTAAATACTTCAACACTTAATGAAATGTTCCAGTATATCTAACCCTAACACTTTATACCCTAATAATACCTCTTCCTGTTTCTACTCAGCTATGCAAAAAAAAATCCTCCCTCATAACCCCGTTCGTGACACAACACAGTACATCCGGATTCTTTACTGCCTTACCCAGAAATAAGACCGGGGCTCTTTAACACTGTGAGGCCGATAATTATGTACACAGCAAAACACACTAAAGGTGATCATTTATCGCACACAAAATATTAACTCGGAACACGAGACACCGATACCAAACACGATACAATCACGCCAAACACGATACAACCACGCCCAAATCAACAACACATACAACGCCCCCCCCCCCCTCCACACCCTACCCTCCAAAACGGGTCGCACGCCCATGATCCATCGTACCTGGGAGGATATATTGGATCAGCCAACACGGATCATGACTTAAGAGTAAAGACGAAAGTGAATCCTCCTCTGTGATCTTCCCCCTTCCTTCTCTCTCTCTTTCCGTCCCTCATTCCTTCCCTACCTCACACCTCTCTTCCTCACTACGTCCTTCTATCCATCTATCCTTTCCTCCCTGCCTCCCACCTCTCCTTCCATCGTTCCCTTTTTCACTCCTTCCCTACCTCTCATTCTCCTTCCTTCCTCCCCTTCCTTCTCACTCTCCTTCCTTCCTTCCTCCCCTTCCCTCTCACTCCCCTTCCTTCCTTCCTCCCCTCCTCACTCCTTCCCTCCTTCATCACCTCCCTACCACCCTCAACCAACGCGTGCCGGGCAGAAACCTCGCGTGGCCGCCCAGCTCTCGCCACTTACCACACTAACACGCACCACAACACACTAACTGGTCCCCCACGTTACCAACATTGCCAAAAAATAAATAAAAAATAACAATATATAAATAATCGAGATAAAGAACATTGAAAGTAAAAAAATAAATAATAATAATAGCACTAATAATAATAATAATAATAATAATAATAATAATAATAATAATAATAATAATAATAATAATAATAATAATAATAATAATAATAATAACCATCGATTTATAATAGAAACAGGACATAAAAAAATTATTATATATCAAGAATGAATAAAATTAAGAATATGATGGTAAGACAAATTCAAGATAATAACAAGAGAATAAAAGACAAACATCAATAAAAAATAATAATGAAAATACTGACAACAAAACAATGTCTCAAAAAATCATAAATCGAATTACGAAAAAAAAAATGAAACGAAAACTAAAAATAATTCACTATACATCTGTTTAAGACACATGAACGATATAAAAAAAAAAAAAACATTCGCGTCCATTAGTTATAAAGTCAAATCACAGCTCTCAAAAATATAATCCGATAATCCAGGGATAAGCTTGTAGGAGCTCATAAAAACTCCAGGCTTTTAACTGGATATTTTCCGCTTATCCGGATGACAAATTGGAGTGGAAAACGGAAGTAGGGAAGGATAGTCTGACAGACAAATGCAGAACACTATATTCCACTACAAAATACGGTATAAAGGCGAGGATAAAAATTACTAAGAGAAAAAAAAACACTAAAAAGTTACTTAGTCTACATGAGGACGATATATCCCCTGTCAGTAGGTTTTTGGATATAAATTTAAAGGCCATAAAGTTGGAGCCGTAAAGAACTAGATATGTCAAAGTTAATCTGATATGTATAATCCTGGCAATAACACACACACACACACACACACACACACACACGTTAACCCCTTTGAGTACGATGGTTTAACCCATTTGAGTACGATATTTAAACCTTTGAGTACGATAAATTTAAGTCGCTATACTCAAAGGATTTAAGGGACAAAAATCAACCGGGTTTTATTATACTTGAAAACGATCGTAAATTTTCGGGTGAATGGAAATGCAATAGAGGGAGAATTTTGCAGGTGACTAATGTCCAAAAATAATCAAGAGATAAAAAAGATGGAATAGAAAAAAAATTGAACCTGTTATATTTTTCTCTCTGCTCACCCCATCACCTGAAGAACACCTTTAAGCAGACCAGTTGTTGCTGCGGTGGACGGGAGTGAGTCATGAGACGATCGACACCTATATTAGTGTGTTAGTCATCAAATTCTAACACAACCTAAGTATAAATCATCTTGGTTGGATTTAAATGTTAGTAAATCGAATAAGAATCACCTGCAATCGTTCCCCACTCTGCAACCAATATGTACAGTCACTTGCGCACACACACATACACATTCACTTTATGGTCGATGTACGTGGTGGGAAGCAGAGTGTTGTTGAAGTGAAATACTCGGGGTACAGTTCTTATTATTTCTGGCCAATGGTGCACAGCGTGGTATTGGTAGCAGAGTTTCATGGGTGAAGGGAGTGTGTGATATGAAGCACACTCCACTGAATGAGGAAGCTCGGCCTCCAATAGATGCCGCATCCGGTATTCATGGGATTATGTACGGCGAGATGGTCGGTCTAACTCACGATCGTGCCTCGCCTTATTGATGCCTGTTTGTGGCATCTCCTGTAATGCCTCTAATTCTGTTTACGCCCTCTACTGGCTACTGTCTTCTCCTTCACTTCCATCCAAGACTAACAGAATGACTCCTGCGGGAGACGCTGTGATGGCTCCAGTAAAAGGGTCGAGGTCCTCGCTGATTAATGGGAGGAACAACACTCACGACTCGCACATGCAGACCCGCCAGCTCCACAGACACACACACGTTGTTTAATCCTCACAAAGGTTCAATATAAATTTCAAGAGCGAACGCCGGTTGCTCCCCCTCCCTGCAGGTGAGAGACAATTAACAGCAGGTGAGAGAGGAGTGACGATGTTCCCTTAAACACGACGTGAGGTTCACATACGGGATTCTTAACGAAGATGAGGCCCAGATCTCGTAGCTCAGACAAAACATACAAAAGGTTTCTTTCAGGGTATAGTGATGGTGATGGCGCAGTCAACACCCGCCTGGCAGTGGACACACATGGTCTTTTTCGGAGGAAATTGAAGTTCAACAGCCAGCGACCACTCCACACGGTCGAGTGCTATCTGAAGTTGACGTTCCGCTTCCTATAGGAATACGACTTGCAATAAACTAGAAAGTCATCAACATGGCGCTGGCACGTCGAGCAGAAGGCCAGTAACACGACGGTGACATGTTGAGTTCACTTCTAATACTGAAGGAGACTTATATAAACTCTACACACTTATCCATAACGTCCCTCACTAGTGCATGAGAAGATTAAACAACCGGAGACTTGACCCGAAACATGTATGACCACTTTACCACAATTATCCAGTGAACCAGGAGGATACGTCTCTGAACACTACTGTACCTTTGACAACACGGCTTTGTAAACATTGGACTCCAGACAACTTATTCAGTCCGTGACGCTACACAAGACTCGGGTTCCCTCTCCTCCCCCAACAGTCGACGGGGGTAAGTGGTGGACGCTGTGGGACGGAAGGTAATTGGCTGACCATTGTATATCAAACGTAAAAAAATTCCTCTGGGTCACATCTCACGCTTCCTCTGTGCTGTTCTTGTTGCTTCTCTGAAATGTCTCAACTATCAACAAAGACTAGACTCATATCAACTACCGATACCAAAATGTATAATAAACTTTAAATAACCACCTAAAAAAATAAATAAAAATAATTACATAATTATTTAATAACAAAATGACCGAGGCATTCATCACTTGGAAGCAGCGACAAGGAGAGAGGTGAGGCAAAGGTAGGAGATGGTGAGGGTGAAACAGAGCGAGTGTTCACCAGCGCGTGTCTCGGCGTTGCTGTAGTGTCTATGGTGTTACTGCACGCACACACACACACACACACACTGCCTCCTCACAGAATCTCTCCCCGCAACAGTGATCCCAAAACACAAGAACTTCCCAAGGTGCTGAGGACTAAGGCTGAGGTAAACACAACATACTGTAGTCATCACGAGACTCTACATTTCTGGAGGAGTCAAGGACCAGCGCCACACAGCTCAAATCCTTCAAATAGGTCGAGGATTTAGTGGAGTCTTGTTGAGGAGGAGAGGAAATTGAAAGTATCTTATCTGGCAGATATGACAAGGGCTTGACTCTCTCTCTCTCTCTCTCTCTCTCTCTCTCTCTCTCTCTCTCTCTCTCTCTCTCGTGTGTGTGTGTGTGTGTGTGTGTGTAATGGAGTTGGTAAAGTACTCAATGAAAATTACGAATTCAGTTACCTTGTGTATCTGTGTCCGTCATTTTCTCGCCTTTTATCTGACGAACACTCCGAGGATCACCTGAAGATTAACCCTTACCTAACCTGAAGGATAACCCCCACCTAACCTAACCTAGTCTCAGGTAGGGGTTAATCTCCAGTTGATTCAATTATCGTAAATCAGAAAGGGATCACGTAGGTAAAACGTCCCCAAAGTCTCCCTAGGAACAACAGTGATAAACGGCACCTGTTTAACTACACAACTACGAAACTACGAAAGACGACAAATGGATTAAGGTATTATGAAAGCCACAAGATGGGAGGGCTGACGATATGCTAGTTCTGGACTGCCTTAAAAGCTTTCCCAGAAATCTAGGGCAATATGAAAGGATTCACCAAAGTTATCGAACCCAGAGCTGAAAGTTTTGAGTGGGGAGTGAGACCAGCGCCACCAGGGGTCGTACTGAGGCTGGGATTAAAAATATGTGTCTGTAGGTGTGGTAGTTGTACACACACACACACACACACACACACACACACACACACACACACACACAGACAGACACACACACAGCACTGATTTAATAAGAACCAAGAGAGGCGACTGTGGAGGCTGGCAGTACCACCCTCTCAGTGCTGCTAATCACACACTGTAGTCCCCTAGTGTGTGATGTGACGCCCTCCTCATAGAGATTATTATGGCAATTCTAGAGTTGTATTATTATAATTTTCATCATTATCATCGTTGTTATTATTATTAGTAGTAGTAGTAGTAGTAGTTGTAGTAGTAGTAGTTGTAATAGTATATTATTCTTAGTACTGTTATCTTCATTGGCTATCTTTCTCTTATAATCACCTTATTACCAACACTAAATCAAGTTCCTTTATTTAAGTACACTATTATGACGTGAGTGTGTGTGTGTGTGTGTGTGCGCGCCACCCTCCCTGCCTGCCACAGTGATGGGTGGGTGTCAGAGGAGCCATAAAGCCATTACATGACCATCTCCCCGCCGCTAGCACCACAACAACCACGACGGGACCAGCCATCACCACACGCCCATCCATCGCCTCCGCCTATACCGCTTCCAATGATAAATTCACAAGTTTTAGTTTTCCTCTGGGTGTATTTAACTGTGAGAGAAGGTTGGCTCTCCTCTCCTCTAAACTGTAGCCTCGACTCAAGGATTGATGGTCGAGGAAGTGGTAAACTGAGGAGGACTTTTAAGCCTGTGTATCATATAATGTAGGTTAAGCAAGATAGTCACACACACACACACACACACACACACACACACACACACACACACACACACACACACACACACACACACATATAATTTCAGCTTATGGTTCAAGATTTTTCAATAAACAGTTGTTATCATTTTACCCGTGTTCCTGAAAGTAATCTCCCCCCCCCACGCCCCCGCCCGTGCCCACAACACCCCACCCTCCCATACTCACAACACCCACGCCTCTTCACACTTTCTGGCTCCACACCACTCCACACCCCC
Source organism: Homarus americanus (assembly GCF_018991925.1). Taxonomy (NCBI): domain Eukaryota; kingdom Metazoa; phylum Arthropoda; class Malacostraca; order Decapoda; family Nephropidae; genus Homarus; species Homarus americanus. The sequence continues at coordinate 603,490 of NW_024753943.1, forward strand.
CGCGCCACTTTCGAAGGCAATAATGATAGTCTAAAACTTCATCATGTTACCATTCTCGGAGAAAGTTTTGCTATTGTAGAAGTTTTGCCTTGGACGGAGACATGAAGAGTGTGTGTGTGTGTGTGTGTGTGTGTGTGTGTGTGTGTGTGTGTGTGTGTGTGTGTGTGTGTGTGTGTGTGTGTGTTTCTGTGTGTGTGTTTCTGTGTGTGTGTATGTGTGTGTGTGTGTGTGGGGAGTAGGTGTGTGTGTGTGTGTTACTTCCTGAATGGGTAGGACTGTGTGTCTGTGTTTTATTTCTATTTTACAACAGTACAGGTAATAATGATTCTACTGTACATTAACCGAGTATATCCCTCTACATACATACAGGGATGAATATACTATGTTATCTGCTGAGCTCCCCACACACACACACACACACACACACACACACACACACACACACACACACACACATACACTCTATTATCCATTATTTCCTTCTCCCATCTCCATTTCACCCATCTCTCCCATCTCCCCATCTCACCCATCTCCCATCTCTCCCATCTCCCCATCTCCCCATCTCCCCATCTTCCCATCTCCCATCTCCCTATCTCACCCATCTCCCCATCTCTCGACAATATAGTATTTTCATAAGAGATAAAATAATGAGAATTCTTTAGTAGGTCTCCTCCACACACGAGGTATATACTTGTTACCTCCCTTACAAAGCCATTCCACCCCCCTTCCCTTCCCATCCCCCCCTTATTACAGTACGATAGTTTGGTGTCAACCCTTTCCGCACGCTTCCCCCATATAGCGATTAGTATTACAGGGCTGGCGGGTGTATGAGTAATTTTTATTTATTTTTATTTTCTTTCGGGGGCCAACCTCACCCTTAAATGCAAGTAATTTATACAGCTATCCTCCCCCTGACCACCACCACCACTACTATACCACTACACGATGAGGGAGGGGAGGGGGGAGGGGAGGGAGGAGGGAGGGGGGGCCACACTCCACATGGGGCCAAACCTTTAGGCAGGAGCTGTTTAACGAGTAGAGAGAGAGAGAGAGAGAGAGAGAGAGAGAGAGAGAGAGAGAGAGAGACTTTCGCTGAACAATTCGCTCGCCTAAATGGTGTTGACCTCTATCGACTCTACACCCGGAACAGACACTCACGGTGAGGAAATTCCGAGAAGAAAGAAAAATCGACACTAAATCGCCAATTTTCATCCGATCATGACCATTACCGAACTGTTCCCGGCTCTTAACGCCACCAATCTGTCCTGACAAGTTCTAAGGAAACGTGTAAACCCCCTCTTAAGACTTATTGTGTGCAGGGACGACCACGACGACTACGACCACCATGACGACCAGGACTACCACGACGACTACGACCACCAAGACGACCATGACGAGCATAACGACCTGGACGAACTTGACCCCCAGGACGATCACGACGATACCATGACGACAACGACAACCAAGACGTCCACGGTGAGCAATAACACGACCATAACGACCACGACAACTAAGACTAGCATGACGACCACGACGAGCATGAAGACCACGACGACCAGGACGACTAAAACGAACATAACGACCACGACGACCTTGACACAGCGACGACCACGACGACTAAAACGAACATAACGACCACGAAAACCACAATAGAGTATCAAAAACCATTTATCAAAATATTAAGAAGGAAATAAGGAACATCATTGACCATTATCAGGTAAAACAAACAAACCCATTTAATTCACTGATAAAAAATAAATGGATACATCAGAGCCATTTATTAGACAGAATAAAGCCCCCCCCTCCCAAAGTGACGTATCTAGAGCCATTTATTAGACAGAATATAGCCTAAAGCCCGCCCCCCCTCCCAAAGTGACGTATCTAGAGCCATTTAAATAACGTTAGTACAATAGTTTATGAAGGACCATTTATCAGTTTGAATGAGGTGGATGTTAAGGCCATTTGTTTACCTCGGGTCAATTCAAGAGAGAGAGAGAGAGAGAGAGAGGAGTTGAGGCCATTTACTATAGATGTTAGATGGAGTTAAAACAATCACTCCTTCCCTAAAAAAAATGGCTATATATTACATTAATGTCCACTGATAGGTTAAACACGTCTGAGGAGGAGGAGGAGGGGGAAGAATAAAGGGAAGGAGGGGAAGGAAGGAGAAGAGGAGGAAAAGAAAGGGGAGGGGGAATAGGGGGAAGAGAAGGAAAAGTAGAAAGAAAAATAAAGGGAAGAGGAAAAGGAAGAACAAGAGGAGAAGGAGGCGCAAGAGGAAGGAAGAGGAGGAGGAAGAAGATGAGGAGGAAGAGGAGGAGGAAGAGGAGTGCCTGATACAGCCTCGTGCAGCACTTAACAGCAACAGTAAAAACAGTGAACATGAATAATGGCAGCAATCACAGCTGACAATCCCCCCCCCCCCCACCGCTCCCTTCCTCATTATCCCTCTCCTACCTCTTCTCCCCCTCTTCTTCCTAGTTATTCTTCTCTTCTCCTCTACCCCCTCCAACCACCCCCCCCACCCCCTCTTCTTAGTCCCTCCTCCCCCATCCCCACTGCCTCTTTTTTCTTCCTCCTCTTCCCTCCTCCTCCTACTCTTCTTCTTATCCTCCTCCTCCTCCTCCCTCTTCTTCTTCCCAACCGCAGTCCTCCCATCTCCCTCCCTCCTCCTCTTTCTTTGCCCATTATCATCAACTATTTTTCTTTCTCCTCCTCCTCCCTCCCTCACCATCATCTCCCTCCTCCTCTTCCTCCACCATCTCCACCATCACCACCATCATCTCCCTCCTCCTCCTCCCCATCTCCATCATCATCACCTTTCCTCTCCCTCCCCTCACGCTTCATCACCTCGTTTGTCCTCCTTCCATTATCACTTCCCTGTGCTCTACATCACCATTATTACCCACTCTGTCTCTCTATCCTCTCCTTCGTCTCTCCCTCACCCCCCACACCCCCTCCCCCCTCACCCTCACCCCCTCCATGAACTATAAAAAGTGAGCAATCTCGCTATTACAGAGATACTTGGTAACGCGTATGACATTAGGATGATAGCGTGATGACAGTATGATAGCATGATAACAGGAGGGTAATAATGCGTATGACATTAGTATGATAACAATAATGACACCTGGATGATAGTGTGTGTGTGTGTGGTGTGTGTGTGTGTGTGTGTGTGTGTGTGTGGGATGACAATGGGATGACAATATGTTTAAAACGTGAAAGTAACAAATGACAGTGGAATGACAGCGTTTTGACCCCGGGATGTAAGTATGACGCTGGGCTGATAGTGACCACCACGTATGACACTTATATGATACGCATGACACTTATATGGCAATACATGACAATTATATGACACTACATGACTTATATGACACGCATGATACTTATATGACACTACATGATAATTTATATGACACTACATGACACTTATATGACACGCATGATACTTATATGACACTACATGACACTTATATGGATACTACATGACAATTAAGTGTGTGGATGTGGCAGGTCGTCTGATAGCCATTTCATAAGCCAAATTTTTCCTGCGTAAGTCAGCCCAATACCTGCCTTCACCGACTGACTGGCTGAAAATGCTTTACCTTTTGAGGGAGACATTTTCCTATCTTTAAAATAAGTTCTCGTTCTATAATGCGTTGCCGGGCGTATGGTCTCTCCCTCACTGTCACTACGACCGATTCTTAGCCAATCAGATGACCCCATTATACCATACACCCTCTCATTATCCTTTAATAACCTATCCTGACCTAACCTAACCTGACCTAACCTAATCTAACCTGACCTAACCTGACCTAACCGAACCCAACCCAACCTAACTTAACTTGACCTAACCTGACCTAATCTAACCTAACTGAACCTGACCTAACCTGACCGAACCGAACCCAACCCAACCTACCTTGACCTGACTTGACCTAACCTAATTCTCCCTACACAATCTCACTATCTGTAAGTCTTCATAAGTGAATATCAGAGGAAATAAAATTAAAATATACTAAGTTTCACACTGGGAACTTTGCGGCGAACATAAGGATCTTTTATATAACTTTCAGAGAGAGAGAGAGAGAAAGAGAGAGAGAGAGAGAGAGAGAGAGAGAGAGAGAGAGAGAGAGAGAGAGAGAGAGAGAGAGAGAGAGAAAGAGAGAGAGAGAGAGTTCCTTCACTGAACGATTTTTTTTTCATTATTAATTGACTTTTCTTTTAATTATGTGACACTTTTATCGTTATGTGACACCTTTCTTTTAATTATGTGACACCTTTCTTTTAATTATGTGACTTTTATCGTTATGTGACACTTTTGGTTCGTTAAACTCGGATTTTTTTCCAAATAATAACCATCTCTTATCTGATAACACCCATTTCTCGTCAATAATACCCATTTCTTATCAATAATCCCCACTTTTTATCAATAACACCCATTTCTTATAAAAACACCCATTTCTTATCAAAAACACCCATTTCTTATCTAATACCACCCACTTCTCCAGGTTGACAGTCGTGTCCACCCCCATCCACCCACTGACCACAAACGAGCCTTAACAGTGGACAGAGCAGGTGGCCAAAGCACTCATAAACATCTCTAAACATTTCTCTGTTTACTGGCGCTCTGGGAAAGGATTTATAAATAGAAAGTTAACAAAAGCGAAAGTTAACAAAAGCGAAAGTCATAGTAATTGGATCGCTAGTTAACAAAAAATATTATGTATACAGTTTATATATACGATTTGATATAAGGTATAGTTTTGACATGACACTAAATATAGTTAAGGAATATATGATTATAGAGTGAAGATTTTGTTAAGAGATAGAATGATGATTATGGAAAATTTATAAACACGTATTATTCACCTAGTGTGTGTATGAGGTCAAGTTATATCACGCTAGTTATACCATTAGCTAAAACACCTTTAAAACACCACAACCATACGTAACTAAACCTATACCTACAAAAAGAGGATCGAGGAAGAATAATCTGTTCTAACATCTATATTTAATAGGATTTAACACCATAGTCATAATATTGGATCATTTATAAGGAGATCTGAACCCCTATAGCTCAAGAATGGGAAGGTATTTATATTTTTTGGTGTACTGGACAACGTTACCAACTCTTAATATAACACAGGCAGTAATATTGACCAACTTAACACAAAGCTCTTAGCAGCTATAAAATATATACCTTACAGCTATAAAATATATACCTCACAAACTATAAAATATATATCTGGGTCTTGTGTTTTCTATAAATATTCTATATAAAGTCTATATACGTACGTTATAGTGGAGAAACTATAGCAGGCTTGACATACAGACACGACACACGTTCACAGAGACACGACATAGACACGACACACGTTCATTTATTATTTCTGTTGATTCGGTGTTTCAGATATTTTTAGTGGCGGGTGTTTCATTTATTTTATATTAGATGCGCTGGATAACTCTATGAATGCCTTTCTTGACTGACTGACTGATTTACTAACTGACTTACTAACTAACTGACAGACTGACTAACTGACTGACTGACTGACTGATTTATTAACTGACTTACTGATCAACTGACTGACTGACTGACTGTACCAATGGCTGTTAACGGGTCAACGAGCAAAGACATGAATGAATCAAGAAATACCATTGTTAGCACCTTGAGTACGACGACTTAACACCTTGAGTACGACGACTTAACACCATGAGTACGACAACCGACAACACTGGACAAACCGGACGACTAACACCTGATACGACGACAACCTTGAGTAGACGACTTAACACTGAGTACGACGATAACACCTTGAGTATGACGATTAACTTGAGTAGACGACTTACACCGAGTACGACGACAACACCGAGTACGACGACAACCTAGTATGACGACTTAACACTTGAGTACGACGACTTAACACCTTGAGTAGACCGAGTATGACAAACACCGTGACGAAACCTGGATACGACACCATGAGTCGACGAAACCGTGACGACACCGAGTACGACGACTTAACACCTTGAGTACGACGACTTAACACCTTGAGTACGACGACTTAACACCTGACAGTACACTACCTTCCACTCAAGACGCCGTTCAAAGCTCCTCACTTGACTTCCACCCAATGAGAGAAACCTTTGAATTTTCTTCTCTTTCCGATTGGCTTACGTCTTGGAGGTTCATCATACTCTTTGACGTCTTGTTCTGTTGACGATAATTAGGGAGGTAGAGGTAAGAGGTTTAACTTGGAGGCCTTTACTGAGCTATTTACGCCGCCCCTCTCTGCTTCACTCACCGGGGGGAGGGGGGGGGGTCCAGTGACATGACCTAGTATACGACTTGTCATGTTTGTTTATTTACAGTATGCGTGACCTGACATGACCTAGTATACGACTTGTAATGTTTGTTTTTTACAGTAAGCGTGACCTGACATGACCTAGTATACGACTTGTCATGTTTGTTTTTTACAGTATGCGTGACCTGACATGACCTCGTATATTCTTCGCCATATACAGCAACAGTTGTGTTTCCGGGGCCGAGTAGACATTTCTTTTCCTTGTATGATCAATTGATTTAATTCATTCAATTACAAAAACAAAAGCATAAATACAGTAATACAGGTAAAGTACAGGTACAAAAATCTAATTACAGATACGGTAAACTCGCCCCAAATATGTATCTTTGCGGAGAGGGGAGAGGAAGGGAGGAGAGGGGAGGGGTGAAAGGAGAGTGGGAGAGGGGGAGAAGAGGGAGGGGAGGGGTGAGAGGAGAGGGGAAAGGGAGGGGAAGAAGGGAAAGGGAAGAGTGAGAGGAGAAGAAGGGAAGGGGGCAGAGGGAGAGGAGAGGAGAGAGGAGGTATATAAATTGTTGGCGCTACTGAAGAATTTAACACCATGTGAACTAGTTGCAGGTAGCCATATTTTTTCCACTATAAACACACAAAAAATATTAAGTAGCAACATGGCAGTAATTACAGCACCATTAAGAATATTTTAATTGCATATAAAATAAACTTACTTTTAATATACCTAGACACACCCCAACAGGTTAATGATATTTTTTTTTAGCAGGAATTCAAGCGTATTTACCTTACCTATCCAAACTGTTTCACCCACGAACAGGTATTTCTTCCCAGCTGCTCAGTAGTGAAGATATTATAGTGGAAGGTGATCTGGGCATTGAGGGACCGAGGAAGACCAGAGAAGAGAGATACAGGTCATTAAGTTGGTTGGTTGACAGGTGAAGAAGAAGCGAGACAGGTCATTAAGTTGTTGGTTGACAGGTGAAGAAGAAGAAACGAGACAGGTCATTAAGTTGTTGGTTGACAGGTGAAGAAGAAGCGAGACAGGTCATTAAGTTGTTGGTTGACAGGTGAAGAAGAAACGAGACAGGTCATTAAGTTGGTTGGTTGACAGGTAACCTCACAACATATCTCTCTATTCTGTTCTTCTGTCAAACACTGTCTGTTAGGTGATGACATCCTCGTTCAATACATCTTAATATAATGCAAACAATTTTGATCTCATGTATTCATAAATTTCGTTAGTTCTTGAAGCGCTTTTCCCATTTTCCTTTTCTAATTACCTTTATGTCACACACATTACCTGGGCTCTAAAACAACATGTAGCTGACTGTATGCTCGTTACGTGAGACTGATGAGCCAGGAGCCCCCACAGGAGCCACGACCAACCTGACCCCTGGTGACTCTCCAACCTTCATGACGGTTACCATGACAACGTTCTCACCCTCAATTGGTTAACAGAGGAGGAAGGAGGGGAGGTTATAGAGGCGGCTGAGGGGAGAATATAAGGGGTGGTTAGGAAGGGGTAGGGGAGGGTATATAGGAGCGGTTAAGGGGAGATGATAGGGGTTGGTTGGGGAGAGTATAGGGGCGACTGAGGGGAGATTATAAGAAGGGTGTTGGTTAAGGGGGGTTGAGCAGGGATGGGGGAGAGTGCAGAGGTGGTTGGGGAGGAGAGAAGAGGGAAGGAAGATCGTAGCTCCCCTGAGGGCATGAGAGGGGAGGTATACATATTTGATGCTTATGACTTATCTCAGTAATTCTGATAAATGAGTACAGTACTAACTCAAATTGAGGGGGGAGAGGGGTGAGGGGGAGAGGGGGAGGGGGAGAGGGGTGAGGGGGAGAGGGGTGAGGGGAGAGGGGGAGGGGGAGAGGGGGTAGGGGGGAGAGGGGGGAGAGGGGAGAGGGGTGAGGGGGGGAGAGGTGAGGGGGAGGGGTGAGGGGGGGGGTGAGGGGGGAGAGGGGTGAGGGGGAGGTGAGGGGGAGAGGGGTGAGGGGAGAAAATGGGTGATGGAGAAAGAGAATTAGGTGGAGTAGGAGGAAGGGGGGTTAGGGGGGAGGAGGAAGAGGAAGGGGAGGAAGAGGGGAGAAGGAAAAGAAGAGAGGAGGAGAGGGGGAGGAAGAGGAGGAGAAGGCTGAGGAGGAAGAAGAGAGGAGGAGGAGGAGGAGGAGGAGGAGGAGGAGGAGGAGGAGGAGGAGGAGGAGGAGCCATCATAATATCAACAGTGTGTTAGCACCTCCCTAACACATCACTGCCTGACACACCCTGACAGCCAGCCTTTTACAGCCATACATCGCGTTCAATAACTATAATTGATTCTGTATTTACAAATGTGATATCTCATTGCGATTTAGCATGTACGACAATAACAAATAATGGTAAATTGATATTGGCACTCTGGAAATACTGTGTCCCTTTCCGAGTAGAACGTTAAGTGTTAATGTTTGTTATTAACTCGTATGATAATATATGAAGGTGTTAAATTTCATCCATAAACATTAACTGCTGTTGTGAGTCTAAATATATATTGTGTGCCTGAATATTTTCCCTTTATATTCGTTGCACAATTTACATATATACTAAAACATATATTATTACTACTACTACTAATGCTATTACTACTACTACTACTACTACTACTACTACTACTACTACTACTAAAAATCAAGCGTAATAATCAACCACAGTGTCGACGATCCATTTATCTATGTAAGAACAATGAACTTAATGACAACATCTTAAACCTATTGCCTTAATTAGTCATATAATGTTCACCTGACAGGTATGGTTGTGTGTGTGTGTGTGTGTGTGTGTGTGTGTGTGTCTCAGGTGGACAAGGTCAGGCTGGGCACAATTCTGAGCTAGACAAACTACTGTTCTCACCTATAACTGCACCACCACTGACCCACCACTACCACCACCACTACCACCACTACTATCATCACTACCACCGCTACTACTATTAACACCACCGTTCACCAACATTATCACCACCACCACTACCCTTGTCAACACCACAAATCAAAACAATCCTTCCTCACCAAAATTACAATCACCACAATATTCCTGCACCACCACCACCACCACCACCACCATATTCCTATACAGTGTCCAGACGCACCGACTAATGGGTTAAGCTCTGATTATGACACAAATGCCAATACATGCAAATTATAGCCCCGTTCCCGACCGTTCTGAAGCTTAGAAATGACCAGTGCTGTTGTGGTGGGTTGGTGAAGCTTGTGCCTGTAATAATCTAAATACAGGGAGAGAATGAAGCTTGTGCTGTAACTTGTCTGTAACTCTCTAAATACAGGGAGAGAATGAAGCTTGTATCTGTCTGTAACTTGTCTGTAACTCTCTAAATACAGTGAGAGAATGAAGCTTGTATGTCCGTTAACTAAATACAGTGAGAGAATGAAGCTTGTATCTGTCTGTAACTTGTCTGTAACTCTCTAAATACAGTGAGAGAATGAAGCTTGCATGTCCGTTAACTAAATACAGTGAGAGAATGAAGCTTGTATCTGTCTATAACTTCTCTGTAACTCTCTAAATACAGTGAGAGAATGAAGCTTGTATGTCCGTTAACTAAATACAGTGAGAGAATGAAGCTTGTATCTACCTGTAACTTGTCTGTAACTCTCTAAATACAGTGAGAGAATGAAGCTTGTATCTATCTGTAACTTGTCTGTAACTCTCTAAATACAGTGAGAGAATGAAGCTTGTATGTCCGTAAACTAAATACAGAGAGAGAATGAAGCTTGTATCTACCTGTAACTTGTCTGTAACTCTCTAAATACAGTGAGAGAATGAAGCTTGTATGTGTCGTATAACTTCTCTGTAACTCTCTAAATACAGTGAGAGAATGAAGTGAGAGAATGAAGCTTGTATCTGTCTGTAACTTGTCTGTAACTCTCTAAATACAGTGAGAGAATGAAGCTTGTATGTCCGTAAACTAAATACAGTGAGAGAATGAAGCTCGTATCTGTCTATAACTTCTCTGTAACTCTCTAAATACAGTGAGAGAATGAAGCTTGCATGTCCGTAAACTAAATACAGAGAGAGAATGAAGCTTGTATCTGTCTGTAACTTGTCTGTAACTCTCTAAATACAGTGAGAGAATGAAGCTTGTATCTACCTGTAACTTGTCTGTAACTCTCTAAATACAGTGAGAGAATGAAGCTTGTATATCCGTTAACTAAATACAGTGAGAGAATGAAGCTTGTATGTCCGTAAAAATAAAATAAACAGAGCTTAAATACAGACAATAATCAACGTCATAACCAATATATAAAAACAGGAGGTGAGGGAGACAACGTGGACTATACACCAGGTCGGCTTCTCTGCTACACCGTGTTATATTATGTCAATTATAAGATGATAAGATGATATAGGCTTGGTATATCTCCTCCTATAGGCCTGAATATATGTGATTTATTTGGGGGAGTATGGTCTAAGGTAGTAGGGTTATACTTTTGGGTACTATCTCACACTGGGTATCTTATCAGGTACAGATTTTGAAACTTTCGTGAGGATTCGAACCTTGAATAAATATGTTGGGGGGTATTATGCAGGTGTTTGGTGGAGGTAACCCAACCAATAGGAGGTAATTTGGAGATTTAATAAACATACACTTCCACCCATCCACCCACCCACCCTACCACCCACTCACCCGCCCACCCACCCTTGGTCTGTTTGCTCGTGTGTGCCTATGAATATTCCGCATTATAAATATCACATAACTTTACTTACCCATCCTAACTCGGCCAGCAGAACGAGTCCATTTATTTCTCACACCCAGTAAAACCCTTTTACCAGCGGGCTACTCTATTTACAGCTGACCTACATAACGCGACCACAGATTACTCTCACAATGGGGCAATTTTCCTCCATTTCTATCCCCGGTAAATAGGCGGTCAATTATCGATAACACTAATGTTTTCGCTGGACTAACTGAGGATATTTTTGTGCAGACTCGTAAATTTATAAAAATGTTCCTCCTTCGTTTTAGCGCCAGCTGGCCAGGGCATTAAAGTGCTCCACGCCGCCTTGTCTGATGTGCGCCCAGCTGATCTACCTATTGGCTCTGGGGCCCACTAAGACCGAGGGTTGTTAGGACTGGGGCACACTAAGACTGGGGACTGTTAAGACTGGGACCCATAAAGACAGTCACCTTCAACACTGAACTTACACACTGCGCCAATAGTACCTCAAGAAAGCGTCAGTGTAAGCAAACGACCAGCGACCGTTCTTCATCCTTCACTAATGCCTGACTTCCCTCTCCAACACCCAACTCTCTTTTAAACCCCTCCAAGGCGCACTGACCCTCCAAGGCCCGCTCACCCTCCAAGGCTCACTCACCCTCCAAGGCGCACTGACCCTCCAAGGCCCGCTCACCCACCAAGGACAGCTCACCCACCAAGGCCCGCTCACCCTCCAAGGCCCGCTCACCCTCCAAGGCTCACTCACCCTCCAAGCCCCACTCTCTTCAATCGGCAAAAATTTCCCTAATAAAAGAGAGACTCTCCTGACAGCAAAAGGCTTCCCCCTCAAAGCAAATATTTTCCTCAACTCTTACAGTTCCCGGGTGTGCCGCCGCGCTCATAGCAACTCGAGTATATAAAAAAAAAATCATCTTGTGAAATTTATCGTGACTTGTATTAACTCTTTCCAGCTTACAGTGAGGCGGAGTAACGTTCGTGCCGTAGAGATAACGCCAATGCCGACCAAAAAAATACAGGCGAAGGTGATCGTCTGGCGTAGTGTTACTGAGGGATGGAGGGAAATGCCAGGTTCTGTTGACTGACTGCTCGTGCTGGGAGAACGTGATGGGTAGCGACAGTGGCAATAATCACGAGACTCAGTGTATATAGTGTGTATCTGTCCGGGGTAATGCTCACACCTGTGTTATTGACCCATACATAACTCACTCAACTACATCATGTATACATCACTATAACAGCCACCATCATCACCACCACCACCATCATCATCATCATCATCATCACCACCATCATCACCACCACCATCATCATCATCATCATCATCATCATCATCATCACCATCACCACCACTACTACTATCACCATCACCTCCTCCACCACTATCACTATCACCACCACCATCGTTCTCCCTCAGATAAAAGGTCCATCTTCCCCAGCAGCTCAGTAATTATCAAAAATTTGTGCGAGGATTTGGGAACCTTTTACTTAGGAAGTTTCCAGAGCCTTAATATAAATGCAGCCGGTCCGATTTTACGAGGCTGGAATATAGAGTTTGGGAAATTTTTAAGAATATTGATTTGGGGAAAAGTTCTTGATTTGGGAAATGTCTTATTTTGGGGATTTTTTTTTTCACTTCCAGGGAGACGTGATGGTGCTGATGCTCTCGCTGGCGTGAAATTTGAATCCGAATCTTTAATTTGAAATTTTAGCGAATCACCTAGAGATTAGATACACCAGTTTCTTTTTTTTAACCGCGCTAATGCTATACTATACCTAGGTAATGTTAGATTAGGTCAGGTTAGATTAGGTCAGGTTAGATCAGGTCATCGTTGTTTAATCTAGCTGTGATATAACCCGGGGTACTAAACCTCATTTAATAAGAATTTAAACACTAATCACGTTCATTGTTTAGTTAAATCTGACAAATAAATTTTTGATAATCGACTGCAAAGGTGTTTTAATTAACCTAAGATTCACCTAACTGAAGTACAAATAAATAAGGAATTCAGTGTTGAGGTAGAATGTTAGCTTCTCGTGCCGCTACTCTCAAGTGCTGGTCTTGTGAGCAACACTACTAATACAGTACACCTATCCTAACCACACCTAACCTAACCAACCCCAACCTAACCTAACCTAACCTAACCTAACCTAACCTAACCTATCCTAACCACACCTAACCTAACCAACCCCAACCCCAACCTAACCTAACCTAACCTCTTATCACCAAGGTCCATTAAGACTTGGACCCAATTAACCTGTTACCGCTCCTCCATCAACACCTCAACCACCCCGGTGTCGTGGTCAGGTTATGTACAGTACACCGCCACCATCTGACCAAAGGGAGAATTCCTCAATAACTACAGAGGCAACATCTGTCTTCTAAATCACAAACTTGTATTCTACCTGGTGCGTCCGGCCATAAAAGGTGCGTCAGGTGGGCACTGTTCTTCAAGCATCACGTCTGCCCAATTAAGCGCTGCTAAATCTGTGTTCGATGAAGCACTAACGTGTGTCCAGTGAACACTAATGTCTTACTTAATGGAGTGTGATGTGTGACAATCAACACCACATGTGATGTAATAAATCCAAATCTATGTAAAAAATTAGGTTTTATTTGAGATTACAAAATATAATTCCCCGTTTAATAGAGCTAAAATTTTACCCGATGAAAAACACTGTCTGCCCACAACACGTATACCAGACCCTAAACATCAGAGAATCTGTATTAACTTGTGTATGTGCCCTAAACAGAGCTCTTTCTCACAGCACCAGTCAATATCTTCCCTGATATAAACTTTCACCGCCCCTGGCTACGGAACTTTAAGGCTGTCCTCCGCCGCCGTCACTCCCGGCTCCTGACAATATGCCCACGTTTTTAAAATGTAGTATTTTATTGGATAACTCCTGTAATATCCCAGAGATTTGAGAGTATCTGTTATGGGTGGTTATCGAGCAAGAGACACTTAAACCTTTTGCAACAACTCCGACAAGCTTTAAAAATTACACGCCAAACCTTCCTCTGGCTGCATCAACACAATTTATCCCCGGCATCATGGCGGGAGCTGGGCCGTGACGTCTCTCAAGGCGTCAAGACCAGCTGATAGTCTACCTCGTAACGTCCCAGGAGTGGCTGATACTTTAAAGCAACTTAGTATTCAGGCGTGGCAGTAATGTTCCTTGGCAGGCAAGCCGCGCGCCCTCCAGTGCCGCCACACTGCCACAATGTTGATGACGAGCCTCCCCCAGCCGCCGCCAAGCACCAGGCGCAGGAATGAACGGATTTGCTGCATTAAACGAGCTCGGAGATGCAATTTCCTGAAAATAACCGGCGTTTCCCGATGACTGAACAAGATGAAACCCAATCACATAAAATTGTCGGCACTGCCCACTGGGATACTACAGCCACTGGTGACGTCTCAGTTGAGTGGTCATCTCACTCAAGTGTCCGGAGTGTGTGACGGACGATACGGAACTTTTAAGTATATTCTTTTCTCTGTCTCTTTCTATCTGTCCTATCCCATCAACCCTACACTCAAAATAAAGACAGATGATCAGTAATCCAGCCTTAAACTGTATTAACACCTATAATAAGACTAAAGAACAAAATCCCTCTCACATCGAACGACAGTAAGTCTTATTCTGAAATGTCCGCGAGAGACAGACAGACAGACTGATGGTTCGTCCTTCAGTACAGAATGTGTTGTCTGTCTCCTCCACCCACACACACACACACACACACTCACGCCACCAACACGGGCAGGGAGGAGTGAGGAGATGAGTGGGGGAGGGGGAGATGAGTGGGGGGGGAGGGGAGGACTTTAGTGATGAGTGGGACGTGTGGCGCCTCAACAGTGTGTATGCTGGGTGTGTGTGGCCGTGTCAAGGATCGCCTCCCTCCTGCCTCGCACACACAACACGCCTAATGTAAAGAGCCGACCCCCACGTCCGACACCACCTACATCCACCCATCATTCTCCCCACCAAGTCAACCATCCACCCACCACCAGTCTCCCCACGTCCACCCACCCTTCACCCCCCTCCAGAGTGCCGTAATCGTCACCCCTAGTCACCCAACAGGCCATTGCCACCACCAGGTAATGTCAGACAGGTGTGCATGATAATGTACCGCAGACATGCAGGTAATAAGGGCGAGAGTGTACACCTGCATTTTCATCATCTCTCCTCGACATGTACACCACCTGGCCCCGTCATGTACACCATCTGGCCCCGTCATGTAGACCACCTGGCCCCGTCATGTACACCACCTGACCCCATCGTGCACACCACCTAGCCCCGTCGAGTGCACTACATCGGTAACTGCCTCTCAACCGGACCAAATGTGTGTGTGTGTGTGTGTATAAATGTGTCCCACCTACATATGTGGGGAGGCTTGGGTATATAACCGACAAAAATAACATTACATCTACAACGACTCCAACACACACACACACACACACACACACACACACACACACACACACACACACACACACACACACACACACCAGTAGTGTGTTACCCGCTTATAACAGCGATATACTGAACTCCTCGGCATAAATCCTCCTCTTTTAAGCTTCCCGTTTACGGCTTTCACGCCCTTTATAAACGTAACCTATAACGCCCTTTAGCGAACAATCCACTGTTATTTTGGCGACCTTTTTGGCGATCTTTTTGGCATCCTTTCTTGGCGTCGTTTTTGGTAACATTTTTAGCGACCATTTTTGTGACCTCTTACCTGGGTCCACGGGGAAATCAAGTCATAAGAGAAGAATATTAATGCCAGAATATTGTAAACTCTGAAGAAAATATAACAAAATCACATAATACTTTCTTAAAAATCACATAATACTTTCATTACATATAATATTATACTCAAAATCCCTTAAATACTCAAGTAAAATAACAAAACATCATCGTACAATACAGTAATGGTGACGATATCTCATTTGTCCGTCCCTAATTAGAGTTCACCTGGCCTCCACACCTGTAATGCTATATAAGTATATCTATATATAACACTATCTCTACCTACCATTACCTCTAATTTGATTTATTACAAGACGATATTCATTTCTTATTATAATTCCCTCAATTACAATATCCTTGGTGGTACCTTCACTACAAGACAAGACTCCTGGTAATTTTTTCCTTCATTAAACCATCGAGGAGACTCAGGCTAGGAGCAACAACAGTAATACGATAGTTATGTTGATGCTGACGATTTATGATGACTATGGGTGGTAAACATATAAGGTGCATTGGAATAAGTGTGTGTGTGTGTGTGTGTGTGTGTGTGTGTGTGTGTGTGTGTGTGTGTGTGTGTGTGTGTGTAAAAGTTGTAATGAGAAGGCATAAACTATGACCAATAAATAATAAAGCATTGAACTAATCTATACAAGGTTCTTAACAGTGTACCTGGCTTCAGTACCTGGCTTCAATACTTGGCTTCAATTCCTGGCTTCATCTCCTGGCTTCAGTACTTGGCTTCAATACTTGGCTTCAATACTTGGCTTCAATACCTGACTTCAGTACCCAACCTCAATACCTAGCCTCAGTACCTGCCTTCAATACTTGACTTCAATACCAGGCCTCAGCACCTGGCCTCAGCACCTGGCCTCAATACCTGGCCTCATTAGGTGGCCAAAGGGTTTCCAACATCAAGACCGACTGCCACACTACACCACCACCTCACCTCACGTAAACAAATACAGGTAATTGCACTTTTTATTTACCTTTACACTAATTTAACTTACCTGTATATAACGCAATATAAAGTTTGTACATAGACTGACCCTTATAATGGAAGGCTAAAGGGGTGAATCTCATTGTTTGGTTTGTTTTCGTCGTTTAGAAAAGTTTAAACTGACCCCCCCTCCCCCCTTTTGTACTTGTTGTTTCGTGGGACATTAACTTCGCGTAGTAACTAGGAACGTAACCTCGCGAACATTATAGGGATTTACTGTCACTGAAATCTCGTCCTATGTATGAATGTATGTATGTATGTATGTATGTATGTATGTATGTATGTATGTATGTATTATTAAGACTTTCATCACAGGCCATTGAAGGGATTTATCACCAAGTCCTCACCAACAAAACATAGTATGTGGTATGTAGTGGTATGCGGTATGTAGTGGTATGCGGTATGTAGTGGTATGTGGTATGTAGTGGTATGCGGTATGTAGTGGTATGCGGTATGTAGTGGTATGTGGTATGTAGTGGTATGCGGTATGTAGTGGTATGTGGTATGTAGTATGGATAACTGGTAGAAAATATAAATATATACCATGGCTGACTGACATATAATTCCCCTATATGCAACATAAAGCAACACAATTATTATTTATTTGTTTGTGTTTCCTGTTTAGGCCTCGTGAGTGATACTGATAGGGGAAAAAAAACACAAAAACACGAAAACTTAAGAGGAGGAAACTTGTGAGGTGAGGCTGTTTACGTTACTCGAGGTAGTGGCCATCATCTTGAGTATTAGCATTTGTTGACAAGAGCTGAGGAGGGAGGGAGGGAAGGAGGATAAATGGATTGAGAGTGAGAGAGAGAGAGAGAGAGAGAGAGAGAGAGAGAGAGAGAGAGAGAGAGAGAGAAGGATCGTGTGTTGTGGTGTTCGAGGCATCAGGTGGACGTCTTTGTAACTGTGAGCGTCTTCTCTCCAAGGTGTCAGAGGTTTACACACACACACACACAGACAATTAATCCAAGCTAAACTAGTCATACAACAACTACTGTTTTTTTTTCCCCACCACGAACTTCAGATGGAAATATCACAAATGTCTCTCCCACCTCCAGAATTTCCTCAGCAAAATACCATTTTTACTTCTCTAGCCAACAACTTGGTGGAGGATAACTGGTGTAGCCCTCCCGCGTACCTGAGAGTGGAACAAGCACGCTCGAGGAATTAAACCCTAATCCTGTCTGGCTGTGGTTGTTGCTTGAGGGAGGGGGAGGGGGAGGGGTACCGCCATCTTGAGTCCCCCTCCTCCGGGCCTGCACACCCCAAACCCTCATCTCATATCACCCCTCAAGGTCTTACTTACACTGAAGACGTTCCCGATTCTTAAAGATTTCCCCTCCCTCCCTCCCCCTATTTTTTTTTTACAACAAGAGATTACCACAGGGAGTTTTATCCCCCTGGAGAGGTCTGCTATAGTCTCGTTGTATCTGAAAGGAGGAAAGAAGGAGGAGGAAAGAAGGAGGAAAGGAGCAGGAAAGAAGGAGGAAAGAAGGAGCAGGAAAGAAGGAGGAAAAAATGTATTAGTCATGAATATTCTAAGAAGGAAGATTTTCAATAGCTTAGACAAAGGTAAAGTGTTCCGTTGGGCCTTGTTATCGCTGCTGGCACTAGGTGAGGCATCGTTCACCAGTGTCAGGTGGATGGTGGCACTCATGGGAATATGGTGATGGTTGAGTGCCATGGTAGGTAAAGTGTCAAGGTGCAGTATTATATGGCACCTGGAAGTAACGTGTCAGGTATAATGTTACGTGGCACTGGGAAGTAACATATCAGGTATAATGCTACGTGGTACTAGGAAGTAACGTGTCAGGTACAATGCTACGTGGCACTAAGGAGTAATGTGTTTTAGGTAGTGCCAACCTATTACTAACACTTAAGTGCTACTTGAGTATACGAAACAGTAAATGCATTGTGAGACAGACAGACAGACAGACAGACAGGTGAGGGAACAAAAATGGCGTCAGGGAGAAATTAAATAAATAAAAAAGGGAGAACAATTCCTATGTGTGTGTGTGGAGGCCGGAACACACACACACACACACACACACACACACACACACACACACACACACACACACACACACGAACGAGACGACAGGAAAAGATGGATAAAAGTGAAAGATTAATAACACTAAGAAGAACTAAAAATAAAGGTGAAAAGTGAGGAATAAAGGTTAATGTAAAACACCCACATACAACCCCCTCCCCTGTATGTCCCCCGCCCCTCCTCCTCCTTCCCTACTCACCCACCCCCCCTCCTCTATATCAATGTGGGGGTCGATAAGGCGAGAACAAAAGAAGAACAAAAGAAGAACAATTAATGGTGCATAAATCATTACTATAAATAATTTGATAATGTAGATACAGAACTTTAAGACATCAACAACCTCACCATCATCTGCCACCATCAGTTAGATCAAAAAGTCCGGACCGAAAGTGAGATATCGCAGCGCCTATTGTGTTGAGGTCCTTAACTACATTCTGTACACCTGTGAGTCTTCTTGGTTATTGAAGTTCTCAGAAAGAATGTCATTGTTAATACATAGAAAAATTATGCCCCTGATCATTATAACAACAGGAATTTCAAGATATTTTATTTTGTATATCAATAATATGTTTATACGAGCATATATATTACCTAAAGAAATATGATGCAACTATTACAAAGGCGCTCATTAGTTTACCTATGACAGATAAGTTTCGAAATTACAGTAACTCCACCGATTATTTGCAATACATCATCGATTTTATTAACGAGACATAATAATAATAATAATAATAATAATAATAATAATAATAATAATAATAATAATAATAATAATAATAATAAAAATAAAAATAATAATAATAATAATAATAATAATAATAATAATAATAATAATAATAATAATAATAATAATAATAATAATAATACTAATACTAATACTAATACTAATACTAATAATAATAATAATAATAATAATAATAAAAATAATAAAAATAAAAAATAATAATAATAATAATAATAATAATAATAATAATAATAATAATAATAATAATAATAATAAAAATAAAAATAAAAATAAAAATAATAATAATAATAATAATAATAATAATAATAATAATAATAATATCCATAAAAGAATGAGAGTAGGTATTAATAGAAAATAAAGAGAAAGGAAAAGAGTAGAATATAAAAAGAAGAGAATGAGAAGACTTACTCAATATATGAATTAGTCACTGTAACACTATTATCAGTGATCGTCCAGGCAGGTTGGATCAGTCACCAGCAGTACCAGCGACTAACGTTTCAGTGAGTTGTGATCAATTTTAGTTGTTTTATTATTGAAAAATCCTCGACTTTCATCTCACCCACGATTTACCTTCAAGAATATTATTTATTGTTAGAGGAAATATTCAGACATTTTACGAATTGGTGAGATTAAAGTTATAATGTTAGCGATTACTCTTGTTTGTCTGTTCCTTTGAAGAGAGAGAGTAAATGCACCATATATGCAATAATTTTAATGAAATTATTGCAACAGTAACAAGAATGTTTTATGTTTTCCAATCGACAACTTTACGTTATAGAACTTACCAAGACGATCATCCCTAAAACACACAACTCTCTCTCTCTCTTTAGCATCCTACCCCTGGTAACTCCCCTAGTGTCTCTGTCCCAATCCCATCCCTACTTCCTCCCCTTCATCACCTCCTTTCGCTTTTCCATCACCCCCCCCCTCCACCCCATACTCTGTTGTGACGGTCTCTTAAGATACAAAAAAATAAATATTTAACTGTTTAACACGGAGTATTTCATTGGGACGAAAAAAAATCACTTTCCTCTGGGCACGAAAAATCACTGAATTTTTCGCCCAAATGAAAAAGCGCCGGAAAAATCACTTGTCCGGCCTCTAGTCGGGGCACGTCCTGGCGTCGGGCACTGTTACTCTACAGAGCCTTGTAAAGTTTGAGCAACCATGACCCCTCTTCTCTCTCACCAAAGAGGTCAAATAGAGGTCACCTCCTAGTGGTATTTCTCACAGAGGAGGTCCAGCACGAGTTAGGAGGCACTGTTATAATAATTACTGACAAACAGATAAAAAGAGTGAATTATTCTCGGTGAAAATACCTATTATAGATGAATAAGTATTGTCTGTTCAGTGAAGTTAAGCTGTAATATATAAGCAGCTTACAATGTCTATATTACAGAGGCGTCGAGGCCACACTGCCGGGCTGAACATCTGAGTCCTGGCGGTTCATAGTTCGGACCGAAAAAGAGTCCATAACGTCTCTCTCTTTTTAAGTTAAAATTCCAAATACTTTTGTTTAATAAATCTCTGATAACTTGACTAATAAAATATGTAAGTTTTTAACAATAATTTACCTCATATCATTTAACTTTTTTCATAACCAATAGTAACAAAAAAAAATTTGCCGTACAACAAGCATCTCTCTCTCTCTCTCTCTCTCTCTCTCTCTCTCTCTCTCTCTCTCTCTCTCTCTCTCTCCAGGTGAAGATAGCAGGTTATTGAAGTTCTCAGAAAGAATGTCATTCTTAATACATATGAAAATTATGCCCCTGATCATTATAACAACAGGAATTTCAATATATTTTATATATTACATAGAAAAATATGATGCAACTAATACAAAGGCGATCATTTTCAATTGAAAAGCTCAATAAAAGCCCCTGATGACGATATACAACATAATGAATGTTGTAGTATATTTGTCACAGCTAACGCCACCCACGTGACATCTTATTTTCCACCAACAGCTAAATCTCGCTCAACGCCGGGGAATGTAAGGAACTGTAACACGCCCTGATTTCACTAATAGATTGAATCATTTTTTTTATAATATAAATTTACACACGAGTGAATGAGCGGTGACCAAAACTATAGTGACCCGGTAATACCATCAGCCTTGGTATAGTGAGAGGCGCACCGGGCGGCCAGAACTGAGGACTGGACGATGGCGCGATAATAAATACGCCCGGTGGAGTTATGGTCTTCGGTTTGTGTAGTGTGTAATGATTAGCACCAACCATGACACCATCAACGTGGCACCTTACCACGTGTGCTTTCTGAGGAAGAAAGTTCTTACAAAACCAGGAACAAAAAGTGGGATAATTGAAAACAAACTTACCCGAAACCAGGTGGGGTTTGTGGGCTACAGAAGTCAGATTAATGTTCCTCAGAAATGACTAAGTATTCAGAAAATTGTTCCATACACAGAGTCACTGTAGAAGCAGCAGCCTAAATGACGTGAAAGACTCAAGATATAAAATTTTAACCTATTCATTGTTAGGTTAACCTTTTATATTTGTAAGTTACCAGGTTACTAACTTACAGATACGACAGTCACCAGGTTTTGCTCAATTAATATTACTGATGTAAAAAAATGTTGATACACTACAACATAACATTAATATCAGTGACGATATGTAATTCTAAACAATGACACTACAAGAGAGTATAGTAACCAAATATTATTTTCTACAGTATAAAGTCTCATAATACTATGTTTTCGTTATAATTTAAGCTTGCAGATTCGTGTAATAAAGTCGTCTGGAGTGAATAGCTCCACCTGTTGGGACACTCCCGTCGACGACACTAGACGCTGTGATGTTTTAACTCACGCGATAAGACACACCAACTGTTGGGGTGAACATCGAGACTAAACAAGATGACTCACAGGGTTCGTTCTAGCGGTTCATTGTGATTGCCGAGGACACGGAAGTTTTGAGGTGACTGTACCAATACACACAAGGTACATTTGGACCTGTCACCCTAAAAGGTCCCATTTTCTCACAGTCTCAGATACGGTGTATGAGTGTGTTGCCATAAGGGACATACTGCCAGAGGTGCTTATAATGTTAGTCGAGCGATAACATCTTCGTCCGTTTACTTAACACTTCTCTATTTGCCTCGAATAAATCAGTAAGATCTTTTTTTTCTTAGAGATAACATTTAAGAGTCGCTTCATTAGACACAAGTTTATAGTTCAGGGATCAACTCTGTCGTGCTGTCGGAGTTGTATATGAGAATATATCCACAACACCTTACCCAATCCTCTCGTCAGAAAGGCTTCCATATTAGGTCAAGGAGTCAAGAGATCGTGAGAATGACTGTGGTAGTGACGTCTATGGGAGCAGTGGTATGGTAGTATGGTTAGTATGGTAGATAGTTCAGTTTGGAGAGTAGCTGCCCAGTTATTGATTCTCGCTGTCTTCTCCAGTGTGTTACCATTAGGTTTGAGTCACAATAACAGCACTTTCAGTTCTCCCACGTGTAGTGTTGAGAGAGCCTTCAATATTGATATTTAGTCTGTCTGATGGCGCTTTCAATCTGGAGGGTATGTATGTGTTCAAAGGCACTTATTCTGGCGGCGTGTTGGAGGTAAGGACTATACATGATCAGTCGTTTAGGTGAGTACGGAGGTGTTGTGATGTGGAGGGAACGAGTCAGTCAGGGTGGCAGGAGGAGGAGTTGTGTCTCGGCTGTGCCCAAACGTCTCCATATATATGTTGCTGTAGTTTGGATCCATTTAGGTTAGGTTAGGTTAGGTTAACTTCAATTACTTCAGTGTTCATGGGACAGATCAATACAATTCCTAGAGCTTTGTTTGCATTTGTTCAAGTCTGTGAATACGTTTCCTGTAAGGATGGCTAGTGTCTGGTGCGTGGTAATCTATCAGGGACATCAGGTTAGCTAAGAAAAACTTGACCATGAAAAGATATGAGATAAAAGTCGGTACAAAGGAGGATGAGGAAAGAGTGAAGTATATGTACATCAGTGGGGGGTAGAAGAGGTGGTGGGGGGGGTAGGAGAGGTGGTGGGGGGTAGGAGAGGTGGTGGGGGGTAGGAGAGGTTACAGCACATTCTTTACAGTAACCTCAGGTCCTGTGGTCGACTGCCTCAGGCTTCGTGATGAGTTTAGCGAAGGTCAGGTTTAGAATTTTAAGAATGTTGATTGAAATTTATAACCTTAATAAAGTGAATTTTTTTTGTTTTCGTATTGACCGCATTGCTATTTTTTTATTTTTAGAGAGAGAGAGAGAGAGAGAGAGAGAGAGAGAGAGAGAGGTGTGTGTGTGTGTCAGTCAAGGAAAGGCAAGTAGCACAAGAGGTCCACCGTTCAGAAGAAGTACCTTGTTTTTCCTTCTCCTGCTGCTGCTGTGTCTGGCAACTTTTTATTACGGCGGGTCATAGCCACTCAAGAAGAGGCTAAAACTTTTCAGAAACTCGCAACATTTTCTACGACACTCGCAATCTTTTCCAGGGAGGATCGAAACCTTTCCCACGTATGATCGAAATCTATCCAGACTGGAATTTAAATATTTCGAGCGCTAATAAACACATTTTAATGTATGGTAAAACTTAATATAGAAAGAACCAAACCTTCCTGAAGTATACAGACATTTTTTTTCAGGGAACATCAAAAGTGTTTCCACGAAAACCTAAAAGCCTTCATGGAAGATTCGAAAACTTCTCCAACCAACTCACAACCTTCATAGAGGCAGCAGTAAAGTCTTCAGAGAACCCTAACTTTATTATTATTATTGTTAGTAGTAGTAGTAGTAGTAGTGATAAACTTCAACAACTGATGTTGCAATTGTCAGTGAATTTGAAGGAAAAAAAAGTAGCCAGAGCGCAGGAGGTGGGCGCCTCGAACTGGCTAACAACGTTACCGATTAGAGCAAAAGGTTTCATCCTTAATAAACGAGAATTTACAGATGCCATTGCTCTAAGGTATGGTTGGCCAGTAGAAGGTTTGCCCTCCCAATGCGTGTGTGGCTCATCCAACGACATCGGCCACTCCATGGTGTGCAAAAAAGGGGGCTTCGTATGTATGAAGCATGACGAAGTAAGGGATCTAACAGCAAATATGTTGAAGGAAATCTGCCATGATGTCACGGTGGAGCCGCCCCTCCTTCCATTGGAAAGGTGAGAATTTCCATGACTTCAAACACATCCAACAAGGCCCGTGTGGCCGTCAGTGGTCGAGGATTCTGGACGCGGGGACAGCAAGCTTTGACAAAGATTTTCGACCCCGTGGCCGAATGTCACCGTAACCTAGCTCTCGATGCTGCAACAGGAGGAACGAGAATGACAAGACCTGGGAATATGGGGAGAGAATTCATAATGTTGATCAAGGCAGCTTCACTCCTCTGGTGTTCACAACCTCTGGCGGGAGGGACCAAGTGCAAGATGTTCCTATACAAGACTGGCGGAGGTGTTATCCGAATAGAAGCAGCAGCCCAGAAGTTACATCGCGGACAGGTTTGAGGTGTCGCCTATGCATCCCCTTGCTCAAGTCTGCTCTGCTATGCCTCAGGGGAACAAGATCAGCGGTCCCTAAGCCACAAAAGTCGCAGACACGGACTAAGATGCAACAGTCATGGAATACCGCATATATTTGCGGCTTAAATAACTAACTCATTAGGATAGTTAGGTAAGAAAATGGTAGAGAAGGTATGACTATAAGGAGAGGTTGGAGGCCACAATTGAAAAAAAAAGTAGTAGTAGTAGTAGTAGTAATGGTAGTAGTAGTATCATCAAAACTATACGTCTCTTCAAGAACAGTTTACTTATTAAATATTATTATATTTGGCAAATTCATAAACTTGGCGTAATTTCTCCTCCAAGAGACTAAAGTCCAGAAGATACATACGCCATCTCTCTCCCCTTTAACGTAAGACAAGACCATTAACTTATGACAAAATCTCAAGTGTAATTTCGACTCTAGAGTGGCTGTCATTTTTACACAATCACAGGATAAGTGAGACAAGTTTGATACGTTCTCTTATCCGAAGTGACGAGGGATATTAACGTAGATTATCCAGCAACTCTTAAATGAGAAAATAATTTAATAGAAAACATTTTGAGACTTAACTGGAGATAGAAATTAACACGGGAACGTCTGGGGTTCTTAACCGAGGATATAATTTAACATAGAAGCTTCTGAAACTCTTAACCGAGGATATAATTTAACATAGAAGCTTCGGAAACTCTTAACCGAGGATATAATTTAACATAGAAGCTTCTGAGATGTGAAGCTTAGACTGAGGTAACTTCCGGTTGGTTCTGACCCTTGAGGCAACATGACCACCCTGTTTAATTATTGTTTGTCCAGTGTACAGCCCTTCTTCCGTGTGTGTGTGTGTGTGTGTGTGTGTGTGTGTGTGTGGTTTACATCAACAAAGTAACACATCCATATCCATTTACACAAACTCCAAACAACTAATAACACAACATTGACTCTTACGTGCACACTATCACAAACACATACACAAACCACCACACTTACACATACACAAACCGCCACACACACAAAAAAAAATACCACACCACCACAAAAACACAAACATACTGGCACACACACACACACACACACACCGCCACACACACACACACACACACGCCACACACACCGCCACACACACACACACACACACACACACACACACACACACCGCCACACACACAAACACCAACATCATCTACAGCAGCCACACAACCATGAAGGATTACCACCACAGGCTACCGACGCTGCCGCTACTGGAATACAAATGCACACAAAATGGCCCTGATGCATCACCAATTAGGAGGTGCAATTTCCTCTCACATCTAGTTCCATTACCGCGGTACAACACATGAGGGAGGGGTAGGGGAAGGAGGGGAGAGGGGTAGGGGAAGGAGGGGAGAGGGATAGAGAGGGAGGAGAGGGTGGGGGTGGTAAGGGAGGAGAGGGAGGGGTGGTAGAGAGGGAGGAGAGAGGTAGAGGAGAGGGGAGAGAGGGAGAGGAAGCTATACCGTCAGCTAATCTGTATACAATGACGATCTAACAGTTTTAGTCTGGAACCGAGTTGCGTCAAAGACTTGGGGAAGAGTTTTAATAAAATCTGATATTGCTTGCATCTGCCAGCTGGCGTCTTTAGACAGCTGGTGGTTGTCTTGGTAACAGGACGCCTGGATGCTGGTAGTGTGTAGACAGCTGGTGGTTGTCTTGGTAACAGGACGCCTGGATACTGGTAGTGTGTAGACAGCTGGTGGTTGTCTTGGTAACAGGACGCCCGGAGACTAATGGCAGAGACAGGTGGTGGTGCCATAGCTACAAGACGCCTGGATGCTGGCTCTCGTTAGCGTGTTAAGACATCATTAGTCTCTCAACTCGCGCCACTGTTGAACAATGTAGCGTGGCCGACACTTCAGCCCCCTTAATTATGACCCTTGCTTATGTATGTTAAAAAGGTTAAAATAGTTTCTTAACAATAATTGATTTAGAGAAATTTGGTCGAGAAATTTATTGATTCGTGGGTAATAATTGCCTGTTTATTATGTTAACGTTATAAACATTTTCGAAATACTTTCTAATTTCCAAACTTCAGATTTTATCACTAGAAGTTTATTGTTTTATCTATCGAAACCATTAAGAGCTTTTAGATCAAGATTATGTTAACAATGGTTCAGTAATGTAAAGACTTCTACACAATTAACCTCGCTTTTAGTTTCTGTCGAGGTCAAAGGTCAAACTCCTGATCAATCCACAACAAAAACATCACGACTACTACACCACCTCACTAATGCTCTCAACTATACTGTCTTCTTGGTGGTTATCCTTGGCAGTCTTTTGTTTTTTGGTAAAATTAGTAAAAGATAATGATCACGCCACAGGATATATAGCACGCACACACACACACACACACACACACACACACACACACACACCCAGAGTGCTGACCTCTCGCCTTCACCTGCCACCCTCTCCTTAACCCACACCATTATCTTCTTCACAAAATAAGATGCGTTTAAATATTTTACAATGGCAGACGGTAAACGCACAGTGGAATGTAACACACACACACACACACACACACACACACACACACACGTAAATATCAACAACACCACCTGGATCAGTAAACACCATGGAGGAGTTACATATATGTCTGAAAAGTTTTGTTTTCGTCTCCGTGTTGGTTTACAGCAAGACAACTTTAACAAGACGTCTACCCAGCAAGAACACATCGGAAACCATTTCAATGTTAAGGTTTTGGGTGAATACTAAGATCCTCCCTCCTGGCAGGGCGTCCCACGAGCCTAACAAAGAGAAGGAAGGACACCTCCCTCGGGTGACCCTAAATAATGCCTCTGCTGCGTCTCAGGGCCCTTAGGGGGGTCCCGCTGCGTCCTACCTTCTCCCCAGGACACCGTCACCACACATGGTCCGTGCCCTCACTCTCTCACGCTGACCACGGGAGGTGAGGCACCAATATGTGAAGAAAGACGAGTGAGAAGAATATAGCGAGGAGACAGAAAGTGAGATGACGAAAAGGATGGGGATGAGGACAGGAGGAGAGAGAAATGAAGAGATGATTAACAGAAAAACAGTGGGAGAGGGAGGAAAGAGGATTCAAAAGTTATGGACGGAAGAGAGAGGAAGGGAAAGGAAGGGAAAGGAATGAATAAAGAATATAGAGTAACAGCAGAAGTGAAGCAAGAAATTAAGAGAATAATTTAAGGAGAAGCTCGGGGTGTGCGAAGTGAGAGGATCGGGGGAGGGAGAGGCGAAGGGGAAGGGGAGCGGAGGAGGAGGGGAGAGTGGAGGAAGAGGGGAGTGGAGGCCGAGCAAAACCTCTAAGGGGTGAGTGACCTAGGAAATGAGGTTCGGTGGTAGGGTTCTGAGGAGGTATCAGCCGTGGTGTTAGGTGAGGGTTCACAAGTGTCAGCAGGAGGTGTTAGGTGACGGTTCACAAGTGTCAGCAGGAGGTGTCAGGTGAGGGTTCACAAGTGTCAGCAGGAGGTGTTAGGTGAGGGTTCACAAGTGTCAGCAGGAGGTGCCAGGTGAGGGTCTACAAGGCCAGTGAGGAGGTGTTAGGTGAGGGTTCACAAGTGTCAGCAGGAGGTGTTAGGTGACGGTTCACAAGTGTCAGCAGGAGGTGTCAGGTGAGGGTTCACAAGTGTCAGCAGGAGGTGTTAGGTGAGGGTTCACAAGTGTCAGCAGGAGGTGTTAGGTGAGGGTCTGCCATGTCAGCAGGAGGTCAGTGAGGGTTCACAAGTGTCAGCAGGAGGTGTCAGGTGAGGGTCTACAAGTGTCAGCAGGAGGTGTTAGTGAGGGTTCACAAGTGTCAGCAGGAGGGTGCCAGGCAGGGTTCATAAGGTCAGCAGGGAGGTGCCAGGTGAGGGTTCACAAGTGTCAGCAGGAGGTATTAGGTGAGGGTTCACAAGTGTCAGCAGGA